>NW_019525461.1:157577-199047 GCF_002814215.2 Seriola lalandi dorsalis
CCCCCCCATGAGCATGTCCTTTATAAGAAGTGTGATAAAACAGCTGCCCCAGCCCCTTTAACCCCCCTGTACTGCTGTCCTTGTCATGAAACAGATTGGATCCGCAGCTTTTCATGTCTCAGTCTGAGGTCGATCATTTCAAACTCTGCAGACAGTTTGTTTAAAGCTCTTTTCATCGCAGCGCTGCTGTTGGAGGATTAGGTTCCTGTGAGGTGGCCGTGTCTGTTCGTGGGGGCAGATCGACCTTGAGCTAATAAATAAATAAAAAGACAGGAACACTAACAAAAACTGAAATATCTGCGGCGCCATACCTGAGCTTTCCTCCCCCCTCCCCCCGCGTCTCTAAACTAATGCAGCTTTGTTTGTGATACGTTCGCTGTGCACGAACAATGTGGGAAAGAAGCTCTCAGCTTTTAAAGAATGTTAACTGTGCGATGTTTTGAAAAGTGGGAATAAAACTCTTTGCGATGATCAGGTTCAGGCAGGAGGAGAACTCTGACCGAGCGTTTATTTACTTTATTTCTGATGCTGCAGAAGCAGAACTGACTTGTGTAAATACAGTGAAAGTGCCGTCCAGAGTTCAACTGCTTGACTGCTCTGAACTGAAGCTTCTTTCAAAGAGGAAAATCGTCTCCAGGTGGAATGCATTCGATTGTTTTCTTGCGATAGTGAGAGTACGTTTTTTCTCACTTTCTTCTCCACATCTTCATTTCCTTGTTATTCTCCTCCTCTCCAGACTTCAGTCTATCAGCAGCTCTTGTACGAAGCGAGTCGATGCTCATGGGCATGAACCGATTCTGGTCTAAGATTAGATTAGGTTGCTACCAGCAGCAGCAGTTAAACACCAGCCTGAAGACATCTGAAGACATCAGTGTTCTCAACCCACTGACACAAACCTGATCATGAGGAAACGACACGATCAAAGATTCAGATTTTTATCTCATCACTTCTCTGCTGATAGAGCAAAGACCTGGTCAAATGGATGTTTATCTGAGCTTTTAGAGAATAATAATAATAATAATAATAATAATAATGATAATCTAAAGCCACGTTACAAAGCGCTTTACACATGGCAGTAAAGTAAAACATGCAGGTCATGTAAGGAAGGACTAACAGTCCTCTGTCTGAGGATCTGATGCTTCACACGCTGCTCAGAGGTCAGATATGAAACATGGAGGCCGTGAGGAGCTTTAAAAGTCAACAGGAGGATCTTAAAATCACTTCCTCCAGTGACTGAAACCAGTGATGAGTTCACTTCTCCTGGTGCCTGAGCTCAGTCATAGATTCATGTTGATTACTTTATAATCTACAATCTCTTATAAAGACAAATAGTGAAAATGTGAAGTGCTCTGCAGTGAGTCTGTCACTTCCAGTGTGTGTTTCATCTGATTCCTGAAACCACGATGACTGTTCATCGGCTTTACTTTTCATACGCTGCAGCAGTTCGTGTTGGAGATAGAAGCTTTTGTGATTTAAACAGTGTTAGGTGAGAAACTCCTCTCAAGGCTGGAGCTTCATTTATTTCATGGAAAAGTATTTACATCACTTTGGTTTAGTCCGAGGTGATGTAAATACTTTTCCCATCGTCCTGCCTGGCTGAGCCGACCACAGCCCTGACGTTACCGACACGTCAGTGGGAGATCCATTTCATTTATATATGTAAGTTTATTAAAACAATATACATTAAATTGTATGTGTTTATATATGTTTTTCTTCTCATTAATTTTAAACATGTCTTAAAGTGGTCTCAGACTTTTAGATCCTGCTGTTTACAATAGCAACATACACTGACAGGCTTCGGTACATATATTTATGTATCATCGGTCTACAGTATAAGCATCAAACATACAAACATACAAACATATATTTTGGGGTAAACATACATGTCAATACATGAAACTGTTCCAATTTCTAATAGATTGTATATCTCATTTTTACACGTTTTTATTTTATATGTATTTGATTATATGAAAATCCAATAGTCAAAGATGGAGGGGGATATTATTCAGTTTTATATGGTTTAGGATTTTATTAGTATATTAGTTATAGTTAGTTATGGTTTGAGAATGTTTTTTTTGAACATACTGAATCTTCTGCACTTGTCAGTGTAATAAACAAACTACAATAAAACAATGCTAATGAGACAGACGCTTCCTCCCCCTCAGTTCACCACTTTATCCCTGTGAGCATGAATATTTATGTCCAGAAGGAGCCGAGCGGCCAATTAGCAAAACTAAACCCGGCTCTGTTCTGGAGCTGCTCACACCTAGTGTGGTAGTAAGGTGTGTGTGTGTGTGTGTGTGTGTGTGTGTGTTTATAAGGTGAGTGTGTGTGTTAGTAAGGTGTGTGTGTGTTAGTAAGGTGTGTGTGTGTGTGTTTGTAAGGTGTGTGTGTGTGTGTGTGTGTTTGTAAGGTGTGTGTGTGTGTGTGTGTTTGTAAGGTGTGTGTGTGTGTGTGTTTGTAAGGTGTGTGTGTGTGTGAAAAGAGAAACAAAATGAAGTTTTTCTGTGACCAAAGACAATTATTAAAATGAATGAATATTTCTGACAGTGATCTATTGATGGGTTCATCAGAGACATGAAGAGGCTGCAGGTCTCCGCTCTCACTGCACAAACATTTTAATGTTGTATAAACACGATGTGAATAAAGTGGAGGTGACAGCTGCAGTCGGTCCTCGCTGTGAATACACTTCCCTGACTTTACTAACAAATGTTTCCATTTCAGTCCTGATTTTTCCTGAGCCATGATTCTACATTTGGAAACTATGGGACATTTTCATGTGTTTTTTTGTATTGAAGTGAAAACAACAGTGTCATGTGACCTGATGTGGAGGGTTTAGACTTAGCAGCATGTAGCACCTTAAAGCTGGGGAAGGCAGAGATCACACACACACACACACACACAACACAAGCAACACAGCAGTGCTAGGTTAGCAGTAAGCTAAACTATTAGCTACATTAACAACACAGCTGCTAGGTTAGCAGTAAGCTAAACTATTAGCTACATTAACAACACAGCTGCGTTAGCTACAGTTAGCAGAAGGCTTAACTATTAGCTACATTAACAACACAGCTGCGTTAGCTACAGTTAGCAGAAGGCTTAACTATTAGCTACATTAACAACACAGCTGCAATAGGTACGATTAGCAGAAAGCTAACTATTAGCTACATTAACAACACAGCCGCATTAGCTACAGTTAGCAGAAAGCTAGCTATTAGCTACATTAACAACACTGCCACGTTAGCTATGGTTAGCAGAAGGCTTAACTATTAGCTACATTAACAACACAGCTGCGTTAGCCATGGTTAGCAGAAGGCTAAACTGCTACATTAACAACACAGCCACTGATCACCTGTTACCTGTCCAGGAGAAGAACAACAGGTTCCCTCCGTCATATTGACACGTCCTTCTGTGTTTATAGAGCAGCCAATAGGAATGCGCTCTCTCTGCAGACGTTTAGTTTCTTTCTCAGAACTCTTCAATTCCAATTTGATTAAAGGAGATGATGGATGCTCATTGATGCCTACCTCAGCTTTACATGATAACACTTGTGTTATACTGTATTTTATTTCATTAACAAAATAAAAAATTTCAATAAAGCACGGTAATGCTACACACTGTAGTTTTTACCAAGCATTGCTCAAACAAGAGGAAACTTTGCTTTTGTTGAGGACTACTTTCAGCAGCGGATTAATACACATGTAGTGCTGTAGTTTTCCAGGCAGCAGAATGGTGCATGTGGGATTGAGTCACAATGGGTGTGTGTTCATGGTAACGATGATAAATGTGTGTGTGTTACCTGCAGTGGTGTCGGCTGCTGGTCCACCGGAGCGATGAGGACCACCAGCTCATGGTCGATGCTCAGGTATCCAAAGACGTCACACTGCGGCACGGAGACGTGAAGCCGCAGGATCTGCAGGACGTCGTGGACCGTCACCGGCTGGTTTTTATTCAGCTGGACACAAAGGTTAAAGGTCAAACACACAATGTTAAATGCATGTTGTTGTGTTGCTGTCTGACTCAGTTGCACGTTGGCTGCATTTCATCTGGGAGAAAACTGTTTTCAGAATGTGGGACAGAGCTTCAGAAAAAACAGCTTTTTAAAGATTGGATTGATTATTGTTGATTATGAGGTATTGATCTGACCTAAAGACAAAAACAAGGAACACAACTGAGTGTTTGAATAGCAATGATATATATAAGTTGTTATATTCTACAAATACAGTGTTAATTCTATGAGAAAAAAGAATGTAATTTAATGAAATTCTGACTTTTCATAACAAACTTAATATTTTCACTTTAAAAATGTCCAAGAAGAATGTCATAATATTTTGAGAATAAAAGGTTAAAATGTTGAATATTAAGCTGTGATATCATATCGAGATTTTTATGATTCACATCTGGACTTTTTGTTAAAAAATGTAATTTGTATCCTCAAAATACTGCAACTTTTCTTACATTATTATAATCTCCATATTACTGCATCCTGCAGAGCCATTCATGTAGCTACATAATTATTTGTAGCGTTTCGAGAATTTTCTTTCCCAAAAACGACAATAAAAAAAGAAAACAGTTCAAATTAGTGTCACAAACAGGAACATAAATGAGATTTAAACCCAGTTAGTTAGTTTAGTATAGCTGTTAATATAAATCTGCTGCTTCTGTTTCTAATTTCTAGTAGATATAAACAGTTTCCTGTGATTCATTAATCATTCATGAGAAGAATGAAATAATTAACAGCAGACTGAGCTGAGAGGAGCGTCCATGTAAGAATGAAAAAGTGAGTGTGGCTTAAATATTTAAATGAAGCATTTAGCTCCTCAGACTCTCTCTGGGTTTTGATGATTACTTTGATTTGTGGAGGCTGAAACCTCAACGAGCAGAAAACAGAAACCTCCACAGCTTCTGAGTCTCTGACAGGTAAAAACTAAATGTAGAGGAATGCAAATTAAAACACAGACATAAAGCAACTGCAGTGACACACGGAGAGCTAATGTAGCACAGATACAGTGTGATGAAATATATATTAATCAATAGATGGAGATATCATTCCAAGAAACACAGCAGCACAGACTCTGCTCTCGTTCCTGTGCTGCTGTGTTCGTCTGTTTCCATCTTTACTGCAGAAAGTTTATTTCTTTCATTTGAGCAGGTGCCAACGGTTCAGGAAGAATCTAACATTTCTCTGTGTTTTATGTAAATATTGTAATTCCAGTTTGTGCCCATTGCAACCAATAAAAAAAACAAACTCAATCTTTTCCTGTGAGTTTTTTTTTCTTCTTCAAACACATTTAAGAGGCAGTTCATGTAAACGCAGGGTTACAGCTCTGAGGTCGCTGAGCTCACGTCTTCAGTATTTCTCTTGGGAATTTGAGGCTTTTAGGAACCTGGGGTCAGTGACCCTCAAACATTTATTCTATTTTGTCCTGCTTTTAATTTTTTCAGCTTTTCAGTTTAAAAAAGTAAAGTTTAGGATGAAGTGTTTCTTCAGAGGGTGAAAAAAACATCCAGTTTCTTTGGTCGAATAAATATTTGAAAAACACACTGGACTGTTTGAAAACTGCATCATCACAAAGCTGAAAACACTGTGTGTGTGTGTGTGTGTCATTTTAAAAGTGGACTGGAACTACTCAGACCAGCGTTCCACCACCTTCTATTAATAAGTAAATAAATCAGAGTGTCTAAACAGAGAGCGACACACACACACACACACACACACACACACACACACACACACACACACACACGGTTGCAGAATAAGAAGTTGTACGTTATAAATCCATGAGGTTATGAAGATCAGATCTACATGTGATTAAAAAACAGCAGAAGAGCAGAAACACTTGTGAACAGCCAGGCTGCTGCTCATGTGACAGTGTCAGACTGGCACAAAAAAATCTTAGCATCCCCCACCTGCCAAATCATACCTTAAGTCCGACTGATATCTGACCCATTTACAGTGAAGAGTTACAGAGCTGATGTTTCTCAAAAACAACATTTCTAAAATTATAAAAAAACATTTTGCCAATAACATTTGACTTAATTGATAAATAACATAATTTAGGTTAGTTATCAGATAGTACTCTATGAAAACTACTATTACTAGCCTGTATTGATACAGTGACTTCCTGTTTACATAACTGATTGATTCTCTATTGAACAGATGTTTCCTTGCAAGCTAAAGTTACACATTACTAAAGTCTTCATTAGCTGAGACTGCTGCTGATTTATCAAATCAATAATTAGCAGTTACTGAGAACATGGGATGGGTTTATGTTCATACTTAGAAAAGGACTTATCAATTATTTGGTGAAACATAATCCTGGCGCCTACATCACCCACAATGCAACCTGACCACGGACAGTTCAGGTGGAGATTTGGGGAGAGGGCTACAGAAGCTGCACCCCCAAACTGTTTTTATTTTAGACGTCGCAGACAGAAAAATAAATCCAGCCCACACTTCGACCACGGCCCCAAACTGGCCCATATACATCTTGATTGTCAGATGCAACCTCCGCATCTGGACCAATTCTGGGGCACACGCAGAAAATCTTACAGCTGTCAGTCAGTGCTGGAGGATAACAGCTGGAATCTGCCCAGATGTGGAAGTATATGGGCCAGACTCGGGCCGAGGAGCCAGAAGTTTAGTTTTGCTCTCTGGGTCGTGGTCTTCAGCCTGAGTCAGCGCTGAGTCAGTGACATCGCTTTAAACAAATGGCTCCAGCATCTATAGAGATTCACTGTAGATGAATGAATGAAGACACGTGAATGGATGAAGCGCTGTCCTGAAGCCGCCTGTTGTTGCTGTTCTCAGCTCGGCTTCGGTCTCTCTCGCGTGTTTCAGCAGCTGCAGATTAAATCAGCTGTGCTTGTGTTTGGTATTTAAAGGCTTAATGCTGAGTCTTAGTGCGATGCGCTTGTGCTGGGGATTACAGCCAAGTTGACAAACAGCCAGCGGGGCTTTTGTTGTATAATTAAGCGGATCGGAACGAGGTGCCAGCGGGACTTATTAGCTGCTAACATGTCAGTGTTAAGGCATCAGCAGCCTGGGCACATGTTCAGGGAGGCTCGGGGGAGGCATGGGGAGGACTCTGGTTAAAAGTGGAGGGAGTAACCACTTCTGAATGAATAATGTCTTGAGATAAAACCCATGGCACTACAGTACACGCACATTTAGATTGGGTTTGAATGCACTGTGCAGCATTTTACTGGTCTGGCCACTTCTATTCTTTTTAAACTTGTTATTCTTTGGACTTGTATGTCCATGTCTCTTGTGTGTCCCCTGTGCACATATTGCATATTACAATAGAATTGGGACAAAGTGCACAACCAATTAATTATTCATTCATTAATTTAAATTTTAAATTCTGTTTCTATTCTTATTTTATTTCTTATTACATTTTCCCCTCGTGCAGCTGTGTCAAATGTAAACTTCCTCTACTCAATAAAGTTTCATCTTATCTTGGTTTTTAAATCTCAGCTAAAGACACATTTTTATTCACAGGTCTTTTTAGCTCACTAACCTTGTCCCTCATTCTATATTTGCTCCTTGTTTTCTTGTCTTTACTCTATTAGTCTGTTTATTATGTTTCTGTATGTTGTACAGTGGGTACGGAAAGTATTCAGACCCCTTTAAATTTTTCACTCTTTGTTTCATTGCAGCCATTTGTTAAAATCAAAAAAGTTCATTTTATTTCTCATTAATGTCACTCAGCACCCCATCTGGACAGAAAAAAACAGAAATGTAGAAAATTTTGCAAATTTATTAAAAAAGAAAAACTGAAATATCACATGGTCATAAGTATTCAGACCCTTTGCTGTGACACTCATATTTAACTCATTTCTTCTGATCCTTCTTGAGATGGTTCTACTCCTTCATTGGAGTCCAGCTGTGTTTAATTAAACTGATTGGACTTGATTAGGAAAGGCACACACCTGTCTATATAAGACCTTACAGCTCACAGTGCATGTCAGAGCAAATGAGAATCATGAGGTCGAAGGAACTGCCCAAGAAGCTCAGACACAGAATCGTGTCAAGGCACAGATCTGGCCAAGGTTACAAAAGAATTTCTGCAGCACTCAAGGTTCCTAAGAGCCGATGGCCTCCATAATCCTTAAATGGAAGAAGTTTGGGACGACCAGAACTCTTCCTAGACCTGGCCGTCCAGCCAAACTGAGCAATCGTGGGAGAAGAGCCTTGGCGAGAGAGGTAAAGAAGAACCCAAAGATCACTGTGGCTGAGCTCCAGAGATGCAGTAGGGAGATGGAAGAAAGTTCCACAAAGTCAACTATCACTGCAGCCCTGCACCAGTCCAGTCCACCAGAAAACCTCTCCCAGAGTGCTCAGGACCTCAGACTGGGCCGAAGGTTCACCTTCCAACAAGACAATGACCCTAAGCACACAGCTAAAATAACAAAGGAGTGGCTTCAGAACAACTCTGTGACCATTCTTGACTGGCCCAGCCAGAGCCCTGACCTAAACCCAACTGAGCATCTCTGGAGAGACCTGAAAATGGCTGCCCACCAACGTTCACCATCAGACCTGACAGAACTGGAGAGGATCTGCAAGGAAGACTGGCAGAAGATCCCAAATCCAGGTGTGAGAAACTTGTTGCATCATTCCCAAGAAGACTCATGGCTGTACTAGCTCAAAGGTGCTTCTACTCAATACTGAGCAAAGGGTCTGAATACTTATGACCATGTGATATTTTCACTTTTTCTTTTTTAATAAATTTGCAAAAATTTCTACATTAGTTTTTTCTGTCCAGATGGGGTGCTGAGTGACATTAATGAGAAATAAAATGAACTTTTTTGATTTTAGCAAATGGCTGCAATGAAACGACTGAAAAATTTAAAAGGGGTCTGAATACTTTCCGTACCCACTGTATATACAGTGTGTTCCTTGTGTTTTGATATATTTCCTTACTTAAATTTATATATTCTAATGTCCTTTGTGCAGCATTTTAGTCATCCTCACCTGTGTTTAATGGGAAAGGAAGGAAGAAATGAGAAAGTACTTCTCTCTAATCTTTGCTTTAGGTTTTCAGATGTGTGAGTGAGCTTCTTTGTGATTAAAAACACTGAGAGGATTCTACAAACCTTTCATATGTTTTTGCTGTCAGTGGTCAGATAAATGTTGTGGAGTAAAACAATCACTCTGAAATGGAGGGGAGAAGTTTAAAGTAATAGAAAATGGAAATACTTTGAAACTTCACCTAAATACAGTAAATGTTCTTAGTTACTTTCTACCACTGGACAAAAATAATAACATTTCATTATCAAGGTTAAGTCACTGTCAAAGTAATGGCTCCTCTCATTTATAGTTTGTAGTTAAAGTCTTTATCTGTAGTGAGACATCACCTTGACTTTTAGAATCTCAGCAGCTGCTGAAGATTTAATAGTTTGCACTTGCTCCTTTCACCTGCAGATGAAACAGGAAATACCTGCTATACAAAGCCTTAGGCTGCAAGGTTAAAAAAGACTAACAGCATTTTATTGGCACCATTGGCTTCCTTCATTTTTTTTCTCCTGGTTTTCATTATGGTGTGAGGACTTGACCCGGACCCCCACAGTCCAGAGTCCGGATCCAGGTGCTGCGTTCCCTCCCTCACAGGAGGATTGTTCTGGGTGTTCACTGACTGTTTATCCTCTTCAGAGGAAACAGAAACAACAGTGGTACACAGTAGTTTACTTCAGTGTTCTGCTCAGTAGCTGTACTGAGAAACTCTTTGGATTCACAGCTCCCCCAAGTGGCCAAGACGTGTAATTACACCTAATAGCATTCACATGGGTAAAGAGCACTGATGCTAGTTTGACTAAAATCTCTTTTCATGTTGCTGTAATTACCAAACTCTTCTAAAATTAATCTCTTTAATAATAATCCTGATTTTAGTTCTAAAATTATTTTACTGTTGAGCACGACTGAAACTATATCTAAGAATTATGCCTCCTAAAATACTGGATCAGCTATCAGAGAGTATGCAAGTCTATTCACTGATACAATACCACATCATTTATTAATAAACTTTATATTTTCACACCTGGATAAAATGGCAGAGATCAATTCTTCTTCACTGCTCTAAAACAGTGGCTCCTGTGTAGGCTACTGATTTAAAGCAGCGGAGAAGAAGTGATTTGCACTGGTGTCACGTTAGCCGTTAGCAAAACAGCAGCAATTTGGCAAAATGTTACACTGGAGAGTCCCATCAGTAAAAACACGACATGTACAGTATGTAAGGCTTTAATTTGGAGGGAGAGAGAGAGAGAGGTTTCTTCACGCCTCCCCCTGCTGATTTTGACTGAATATTGTAAATGCTCTTTATTAAATAATTAAGTTATTATTTGTGATGTTTGTATTTTATTTGATATAGCCATCAAATATATTTCTTCTACTGTTATCATTCAGGTGATGTCGTTCAACCCTTGCTCCACTTAAGGGGGTTTGTGGCAGCAGCATTGAAAGGCAGTAAAAAGATTTTTACTCCGATATGCCCAAACTAAATAAAAGCATTTTAATTATATCCTTGGCTCTGTGCGACTCTACATCTTTTTGTGTCGTTATTTCACCTGGAGACTCACTACGACATAACTGAGAACACCTGGTATTTTTCTTTGCAGTTTACATTTGTCATCGCAGAATGTGCCGATATGAAGAGCCGTGGCCTTTTCCCCTTGAGGAACCCCAAGCATTTTGCCACTCCTGACGGTGCACCCCCACTCAGTATTGGCCCATACTCAATTTCAGGTATTTGGGAGGATAATTGGTGTCGAAACCTCTCTACTTAAAACCCTCCAACACCGCTGAGAGACTACAGTTCTCCTGATGTTCCCTGAGATCGCGACATGGACGACTGATGAATAAGTCGCAGCTGGACGGTCGCATGAATCCCTACCTTGGAGAAAGTGTTCATCTGCTCTTTGTTCCAGAGGATCTGCAGCATGCTGGCACAGATCGGACAGCATGCTCCTGGAAAGAGGTCAGAGGTCAAGGGTTATCACAATACTATCTGAGGACAGTTCATCCAGTGCACCTATAACCTTTCTACCTGAGGAGTTTGGTCCACTCACCTGGAGGTGTGACAGGGTGGCAGCCTGGAGTGGACAGAGGTGGACAGGGAATCAAGCTGCAGGCGGAGTCGGGGGCCACGTCAGACACGGCCCCCACAGCGTGGCAGGGGCCCTCGTAGTCCACAGCCACTCGGTCAGAGAAGGCATCACACACTGTGTTGTAGGTCTCACCGTTGTGGCCGCAAACCTGCTGCTGCTTCCTGCAGGCGTCCTGAGAACAGAGCACGACAAGCTAATGTATATATATTATACCCAGGTTTCTGAAGCTCAGAGTGAGCTGCTTCACCGTCGCCATCTTGGCAGTGCCCGACTCCGCCCCCTAACTCCCAGCTGATCTAAAAATGGAGGGGCATGTGTGGAGCTGAGACTTTGGTGCATGCCGGTTTCTGAAAAGTTTACGCTCACACATCTGTCAGTCAAAGAGGCCACGCCCTCAATACTCCATAACTTTAGTCCTTAATAAAATGTGAACAGGTGAGTTAAATAAACAGGTGAGTTATATAAACAGGTGTCATGAAGGAGGAAATTAGCTCTAAAGACCAAAACAGTTTTTGTACCAGGCTGTGAACATGTTTATTTCTGCTGTAAAGTTGCACATTTTAACATGGGAGTCTATGGGGACTGACTCACTGTTGGAGCCAGACTCTAGTGGCCGTTAGAGGAACTGCAGCTCCTGGTTCTTCATGTTTCTGCCCTGTATGTTGCTGCTTGGTTTGACCCATACTAGGGAATAAAAGCCTCAATACCTCAGTCTCTGTTGCTTCCGGTCTCTTTTTAACTTTGTCAAGAAATAACTAAACAGGGTTGAAACTTTGCCTCTTCAGTCAAATTAATGTTTGGTGGCTAAAATCCACTGTCGCTGTAAAGACACGTTGCTTTGCACCAACCAGACCAAAAGCCCCACTGAGAACACAACCACCATTCCTGGGCTCAGCAGAATCCATCTTCTGGTCTGACTTACAGCTTTCCTTTTAGTGGCAGCGTCATGTTTAAAGCTCTGCTGTGGCCTCCACTCTGAAGCTGACGGCTAACTGAGAGGAGTGCTTCACTTCCATGGAGGACTGCAGTTCACTGAGTGCTTTCTAGCTTTGACAACAGTGAGGGCTGCACGTCACAGGGCTGTGAGGTCGGTACCATGGTTACATACAATAAATCAATTACCTGGCAGTGGCCCATGTACGCCAGAGTTTTCCCAGCCTGCTGCAGGTGGCACAGACTGGCGTGCACCAGGCCGTCAGTATCACAGACCGGCTCCACGCTGTTCTTATCACACGCCGCCGGCCGGCCGACGCACTCGTACTGTGGACAGTCGGACGAGTCGCTCAGACACACACGGTACTTTGGGAGGCACCTGGAGACACACACACACACAACATGTCTTCATCTATACGGCTGTGTTTCCACACGTTCAGACTACATGTAGTGTGTGTGTGTGTGTGTGTGTGTGTGTGTGTGTGTGCTGTCTACACATTAATCACACACAACCACCGACACACAGTGAGGGAGGTAAACATGAAGAAGCTGAAACATAAAGAGCAAAGCAACAGGAGCAAACACACAGAGAAAACCTGCTGTGTCACCATAGCAACCGCCAAGTCTCCAAGGCTGGGCACCAGT
This sequence comes from Seriola lalandi dorsalis, assembly GCF_002814215.2. Taxonomy (NCBI): domain Eukaryota; kingdom Metazoa; phylum Chordata; class Actinopteri; order Carangiformes; family Carangidae; genus Seriola; species Seriola lalandi. Next base: position 170,259 of record NW_019525461.1, read on the forward strand.
CAGGTGTTCAGCAAACCTGAGTTGGCTCGCTGAGTTTTACTGCATTGTTTACTTTCAAAGGAAAGGAAAAGGGTTTGGAGCGGGTTGTGTGAGAGTGTGTGAGAGTGTGTGAGAGTGTGTGTGTATGTGTGTGTGTGTGTGAGAGTGTGTGTGTGTGTGTGTGTGTCGAGATACAGTATGTCTCTTATAATGTGTTGAATGTTCTCATCACCAGGAACTCCGAGGCCTCGCCCAGTTTACAGCCTGACAACACACACACACACCAATTCAGCAGTGTGTTGCTGCTGTTTTGAAACAGTAACTCAACCAGATCTGCTCTGTCCTTCACTCTTATCTACACATTCTTGTTTGTGTGCGGCGTGTCAAACGGTTCTGGTTTAAGGCGGTCTGTTCAGTTCCAGAAGATACTGAACGTGTCCATACGCTTCATCCGAAGTGTGAGGCGTGCTGATGTCAGCTGTGTTCAGGCCGAGGAGTCACTGATTCTAGAGGACCTCAGAGAGTGTTATCTGGTGTGGAGTTACCGATGTTTCCTCTGACCCTCGTCCTTGGATTCTTATTAGCCTTGATGCCAGTGGTGTGATTAGCTTCCCTGGGGCCTGTCCAGTACTATCACACAGTCTCGAAGCCTCTCCAGCTTCATCTGATGTGATCCAGTGTGTAAAGATCTGCCGCTCACACTGTTGCTCACGGAGACGTTGCTTTGATGTTGTCTTGTCTAGGCTAGGCTAGCAGCTACAGACAAATTGCCAGATGGTGAAACGGGCTGTTGGTAATTCGTCAGGATCCTTGAGGTGGTGGATCTGACTCTCTAGACCTGGAACCGGAGCTCCTTCACAAGCCTGAAGCTGCTCTCTGAACCTGAGGGTGTCCACAGTCTCTTCTTCCTCACTGCTCCTCTTCTTCAACTGCAGTCGTAGGTGTGATTTGCAAATGTATTTGTTAATTTGCAAAGCCCTTCATATCTCACTTCCATGGTGGTCTGGTCACATGACACCAGCTCTTGCTTTACTGATTCAATCCTCAACACTTCCTGCAGATCTTTCACATTAAAGGTCTCCTGAACTGTCTCTTTTTTTGTTTGTTTAAAACACGCACATGCTAACACACATTAGCCACGTGATACAAACACCTGCCAAACATTTCTCACTACTCCACTAATCCACTCAGAAACAGCAGCAACAAAGACAGACACACACAATATGTTTGATGACAGACACTGAGTGTAAATATAACTGTGTTTGTAGAGAAGAAAACTCCACAGGGCACCTTTAATAGACGAGCAGCAGTAAGAGGATTAGAGCCGTTCAGCTGCTGGAAGGTTTTCATATGAGGAGTGTTGAGTTTCAGTGGATTAACAGCAAATCACAAGCGACTGGATTAAACGATACCAGTGTAGAAACTGATGCAGCAGAGTAGTGAATGTGACACGACTGTCGGACATTAAACTGAATTCACAGAGACAATGAGAAACAGCAAAACACAACAGATCAGAAAATACAGAGACGTCGCTAATTATCTCTAAAATGATGATTAATATATTTATAAGAAGGTAAAAATTGTTTAAACTGTGACACTTACATTTTATATTTTTTTCGAACTTTAGTTTTTATACTTTCTTTGTTTTTTCTAATCTTGCCCAAGGCAAGTAATGGCCAGGGGCCCCTCCAACCAGCATTCATCACCATTATAAAATAAATAACAATCTAACACCAAAAGCCCCTTTAGGGAGGTTTCCTACCGAGATGTCATTGCAAATCACCCATTGGCTGTTTAAGGAGAGCCGCATTTTGAGACACTGCTGTGGAGTAAAGTTCGTCAGCCCTCGTCTGATCACAAGCTGCGTCTCTGCACGTCACATTTCACTACTTACTGTTTCTGATTCAACGTCCGTGATTACTGAATCTTTCAAAAGATGCAAACTTCAGAATAAAAGCCTGTTTCAGCTTGTTTCTGCAGCTGAGGTAAATTAGAAGAAGAAGTAACCCACCTCTGGTTCCTCTGGCAGGGCGTGTTTGAACACGGGTTACTGAGGTGACACTGGCCGAAGACGAACTGATGGTCCTTGAATCCCATACAGCGAGCCACACAGGCGCTGGGATAGGTCCGTCCGTTAGAGGCGCACACCGGGATGAAGCGGTCCGGACAACTGCAGGGAAGACCTGGGGGAGAGCAGGGGGAGGCAGGGGGAGAGCAGGGGGAGGACAGGTTTAGAAGCTGATCATGTGATTGCTCATGTTTCTCGACATGCACCTCTTTTTCAGGAATGTTATTAGTCGACTCTGCTCCTCATTAAAATCCCGTTTCAGGTTGATAATCAGCTCGTCCAGGTTCCAGGCTCCTGTCTGACATTTCCAATTTGCTTAGTCTTTAAAACAGACCTGCTGTCGAGCTTAAATCAGTATCTCAGTAATTACTACTCATCTGGTAATTACTGTTTTAATTCAAAGCCTCATTCATTGATCTGCATGTATCTGTTCCACTTCAGCTGCTGATTCGTGAAACACCTCAGTAACGTTCTGGCTCTGTTGTGATGTTATCTGAAGTTACCACTTCTTAGAAAAAACATATTCATTGACTAAATTCTTCTAACATCCACTGAGAATTATTCAAGCAGCAGCAACAAATCAGCAGGGGTCCACTCTGAGAAGCAGGCAGAGGTAAACCAACCTAACGTTATAAAGTGGCTGCTCTCTGTCAGATAGTGAGATTAATGCATCATGGAGCTGGGGGGAGAGCAGACTCATACTGGTAGTGTAAAGGCTTAAATTAAAACAATCTGGGTGTGAAATGAGACTGAACGACACCTTCTGGTTTCTAGATCTGAAACGGCCGCTCCCTCTTCAAACCTGTGAAATGACGTCTGTCCTCGTCTGAGTTGCCGAAGCTGAGACATTCTCTGGTGGAGCAGATGGTGTTACCGGCGAAGCAGGAGCAGGTGTGGCAGTCGATCCTGAAGGACGTCCCGTGGTCTGGAGGTGACACACACACACACACACACGCACACACGCACACACACACACAAAGTAACACACAAGTAAATAAATGGTAGATGATCTGGATAAACTGCTGGCATGTTAACAAAAACATATATATATTGTTTTAAAAGGTCAAGAATAAGACAGGCAGGAGCATCTCTCCACACTTTGTTTCAGCTGCTAAAGACACTTCACCCACTGCACTTTCATATATCAGTTGGTTTCTGGTTTGTTTATGTGAATTATCCACTTTGGGTGATAAAGTCTGACGGTTATGTTTCCTGTGAAATGTATTTGCAATGTAGAAAGATTATGATCTTCATTTTAAAACTGCGGTTCACCACATGATTTCCCTCTAAAAAGTTCTTTCTATTAGTAACTGAGCTCGAACTGTTGATGAATTTTTAATTCTAATTCTAAGTGGAAACTTGTATTTTCATCTGGTACGGCTCAGTCCGGTCATATTGACTGATTGGCCTGATTGATCGGGGATCTATATGCATCTATATCAGCGGTGATGGAGTTTGACAGTGTTCAGATACATGTCACACTGAGTGATGGGCTCTGATATTAATATGAATATGATACATCTCGGCTCCTCTGACTTATTGCTTATCATTGGTGTCAGGAATGATAATGAATCTGCTCACTCCTGCACCAGAGCAGTGATTTATTACAACCATTACCTTCCTGATGGTTGTTCTTCTTTTCAATTACATTAAAAATTCATACGTCTTAAACTCGTGGAAAAGCCTCGGGAATATTTGCACCCAGAGAAAGTCGACCTTCCTCCATCCCTCATGTCGCAGCAGAGAGAGTCGCCTTTTTAAAAAACTGGAGGTTTGGTTTGTTTACATGAAGTGAAACAGGACAATCAGTCTGCATGTGTTTACTCAAGAGCAGAACAAATCAATGCGTCAGGCTGGTGGAATGTAAATACATCGTGCTCTCATACGTGTCCTTTTCTTATTCACGGCCGCTAAATATTTCTGCTGGTGAAGCACATCCAGCTGAAGTTTGTGGAACTTAAAGGCAGAAACAGAGTGTGAGTTCACAGCAAGCAACAAGCAATTTATGAGCCTTTTTTTCCACCCTGTGTTTCTGCTCTCGGGCTCAAGCAGCTGAAAAATGAAGCCGACACAGAAACAAACAAAAGACAAACTGCAGTTTCTGGCTCAGTGAGGATCCTTCCTCTCATCTCGCTCTCAGCGGGAATGTGAAGAAGTGTTTATTTAGTGTTGAACTGTTGCTTCAAGCTAATCCTCCCGCCTTAAATCAAAGACTATGCACCTGTGGTAAAGTTGTGCTGTCTCGTTAGTACAACCGTATGTGTGTATCAGTGCTGATTCAACCCTTCGCTGCTTCTACTCCATAAGAACAAACTGTGTCTGAGCTGAGCTGCTAGCGTTAGCCTTCATGACGTATTATTAGGCCTGTTGTCTCTCAGCAGTGTGATAAACGGTAGTTTGACAAATTACACTGATCAAAAATATAAATGCAACACTTTTGTTCTTGTTCCCATTTCTCATGAGTTGAAATTAAAGCTCTGAAAGTTTTTCTAACGACACAAACGGCGCCTTTCTCCCAGATTCTCTTATTTAGTGAGATTTGCTCCTTTGCCGAGATCATCCGTCCACCTGACCAGGTGCTGATTACACAGCATGATTAATGCACAGGTGTGACCTCGGCTGGACACGATAAAAAGCCAATTTAAAATGCAAAGTTTTATTTTGAAAGAAGTGTGACTTCTGACAGATGTCAGTATCTGGTTTGACCTCCATCCGCCTCATGTGGTGCGACGCAGCGCCACAGAGTTGATCATGTTGTTGATTGTTGTAGTTGCTGGGTGATGGCAGGAAGTGGAACACGCCGTAGTACACAGAGATCCAGATCATCCCAAACCCGCTCAGCGGGTGACGTGTCTGTTGACGACGCAGGTGAATCAGCTTTTCTGCAGCTTTCAACCGCACCTCACTGTCTGCAGTGATAGGAGTCGGTTTAGTTTTCATCATCTGGTAGTTTGACCAGAGACGGCTGAGAGAGGAGACGCCTCCCTTTCAATCACTTCCTGTGCGTCGGTTCTGGTTTCACTGCTGCAGATGTTTAGAGGGACTTGTACATGAAACCATGAATTAAACATTTAAACTTTGCATAGTAACACTATGACAGTTATTATTATTACCCCTCGACTACCAGGTTGCCCCCAAACACTTTTATGACACGTTCCCACACCTGATGAGTCGAGCAGCGCCTCTTTCAACCAGAAGTGCTTCAGACTGTCTGCTTCCACCTTCCTTGGTGTGTTTTTGTGCAGGATGATGTGGAAATAAAAAGCCACAGAAATCTTCACCACACTCTGAACAGAAACAATAGGACGACGGCCAATCAATGAAATTCAAAAGGGAGGGACAAATGAGGACAAAGCCTTTTCAGACTTTCACTACGTTTTGAGTGCCTCTTCTCACTCGAGTCAACTACTTAAAGTCTTTAATTAATATATGAATTATTTGGTTAAATCAAAAGGCTGAATGGAAGCGGCACTCCAGCGTCTGACCCTGCAAATTAAAATAAAGACTTCTGAACAGAGTCTGGCTCAACACAAGAGAGCAGCGTGTGTTCAAGTCAAACCAACATCTGTCCTCAATCAGAGACCGACAGCTCACGTCTTCCCAGAAGAACAAGCAAAAAACAAGATGAAAACAGAGCAGGGAGATCAATAACCCTCTGTGATGAGGAACCAGCCTTTGTCTTTGGAAACACAGAGATCAATTCAGTGGAACGCTTTGTTTGTCGAGTGTTGACTGATTAGAAATTGTTTCTGAAGTTTCTGACTTTGGCTCCACCCTGTGGTCGCATCAGCAACTACACCGTGTCAGGAAGCAACCAAGATGTTTCCTGGTTACACATCACTGAAGTCAGTACGAGCTGCGACGTGTGACAAGTTGAAATGGTGCAACCTGCTTCAGGAAATCTGATGTTTGACGCCTAAATACAATCAGCTAATGTTAGGCTGTAAACCAACTACACCACGGTCACAATGTGGGACAGTGTTTTCATGTTCAATGTGACAACTCTTATCGTCCCCGACAACCTCTGTGTCTCATTTAGACACTCGTTATCAACCGAAACGTAAAAGCTTCAAAACTCAGGACTGGAGTATTTACTGATGTGGAGACAGGAGGTGCAAAAATGCATTTCTGGATAGTTTGTTTGTGGAATTTTAACTGATTATAAATGATTAGTTTTCTGACTTTGAGTTGACCCCAGTGGCCACATCAGAAACAACCAGATGTTCAACCAGATATTCGCAACACATTTAAACATGACTACAGTCAATACTACATAAGTCATAATGGTGCAACCCAAACCAGGACTCTAATGTTCATTCCTACTTCACTTCACTGAATTCCACCGGCTGTTATATCTCAACTTCAAAGGTAAAAGATCTGAGATTAGCTGCAGTGCAGTGTGATCAAAATGCAACTATGATGAGTCTGAAATGAAGAAGAATGTTACAGCGACTGATGAGTTGCTGACGAAAGTGGAAAGTGCCTGAGGGCTCTGGATCCTGCAGACATATTCAGCTCTTAACTCCTGTGTCCGCTGCTGCTGCAGAGATGATTTAAGGGAATAATCCTGAAAGTATTTTGTTGTGATGTTGAAAATGAACGATGACGGGAGAAGTCAGAACAAGCTCGCATGTACAGAGCAGCAGGAAACGTCTGTTGACCTTCAGCTCTCAGTTCATATACGCAGGTGTTGTGTGTGAGCGTTCACGTCATATTGAGTTGTCGAGAATTATGACTCTTCAAATTGTAAAAACCAGAATCTTAGCGAGACCAAAGAGCCTGGAGGCCTAACGTTGCTGTAATTAAACAGTTTTATGTGTCAGTGCATATGTTTGACCTTCACAGAGGTAAAAAAAGGGTAACAGCACAGTTAACCTGACGGCTCCTTCTGTGTTTTACTCATCGTCTATAAGCCACTAAATGGTCCGGATCCTAAACGAATTTCAGAAATGTTTTTCTCTACTCTGCACCGCCTTCATTTAATCTTTTAATCTGACACTTTAATCAGAAATGATCTGTTTTATAATCTGTGTTTTTCTACTCTTTTCTTATCATGCTTTTTAATTCTATTTCCATGCTTGTTTTATTTCTTTTAAGTACACTGAATGATCTCTGTGTGTGATAATGAGCTATACAAATTAATTTAGTTCCCTCAATAAACTGCAGCTCTGTTCCCTGATTTAACCTTGTGCCACCCAATCATGTGCCTCGCACACCCATCACAATATTTATTCAGAGTGGAGAACAGTGAAGCAGCAGCTCCTTCACATTTCACAGCTGCACTGATCTCTAGGAAACATCTGATGAAGTGACCGACGGTGTTTGTTCAGTCTGTTATTAGTGGAATGAGCATGTTTCGTATTTCGAGCTGTTGTTGTTTACAGTCGCATCAGCTGTTGATCGGGTCGTATATTAACAAACTGGTTGGTTTGATCAGGTGTAAATAATCAGCAGCCTCTAATCTCAGTGTAAGTAGTAGAACCAGTTTTAATTTAGTGATGGTTACGTTGAGACTGGTGCAACTGACAGGAAGTGAGCTGTTAGGAACTAACTGTATGAATAAACAAGTCTAACTGACTGTTGGCAGGAGGCGGGGTTTGACAGGGTCTGACCTCGTCTCATTTGATGGAGCTCCACGGCGTGAAGCGAACAGAGCTCCGCTCCTCTATTTTAGATGCTGCAGATAAATTATACTTGTCCAAATTTCATTACGCTCTCCACAGGAAGTGATGAATGTAATGACTTATTTCAAATTATTTCATTACTAATGAGGTGAGAGTTGTCGAGGGACGTGGGCTCACCAGCACCATCACTGCTACCTCAATCAGAGGCGAGCGGCAGACTTAGTTAAAGAAAGAAATTCTTCAGATGTGAACACTATGGACAGAGAGGGACATTAAAGGGTGGGGGTCTTACTCTTCCTCTGTCCTCCGACGACGCAGGGTTTGGTCATGTCCACGCAGGGCATCTCCACGCAGTTCTCCAGACGCCCGCTGGGACCGCAGCTGCACACCTCGTAGCACCCAGCTGGACCGGTGCGGGTCGGCACCTGGATACGAGCGTCCTGCTGCACCAGGAACTCCGAGGCCTCGCCCAGTTTACAGCCTGACAACACACACACACACACACACACACACACACAATGACTGCCGTGCTACAGTTGTTAGCCACAGTGAAGCTGCTGAGCTGCAGCAGTAGCCGGTAGTTACCTGGGACACAGAGGTACGGCTGACAGTTCAGCTCGTCAAGGCAACCCTTCCTGTTCACCTGACATAGGTGGTTGCTGGGGCAGGGGTTGGGGTTGCATGGATGAATAACCTCCTCAACAATGTTGTTGCCAAGGGAACTGGGGGCTGGGGAGGGGAAGGGAAAACAGTTGGTCAGTTGGTGACAGTGTGAGCATGTGCACTCGCTGCATTAGTTAGCAGAAACATGTACGGTGGCCCTGAGAGCTCAATGCACTGCAGCTTCACAAAACACATGCAAACACAGGCACGTGCTGCAAGTAGCACAGACGACAACAGGAGTGTTTCCAGGGGACATTAATAAGTGATGAACCAGGCTGTTTTGTGACGTTTGAGGCTAAAAACATTGAACGACATGTGCGTCCCGCCCGGTTCAACACTTTTTAGTGTCCCCTGGAAACACTTGTGTTGTGTTGTGAGTATGTGCAGCTCATGTGTCAAACTGATGAAGATGTTTTCTGTATTTGTTTGTGTTCTGTCTGTTTACATGTGTGTTATTAAGATGCAGTGTGTTGACCTCTCAGGGCCACCGTACAAATGACTCTCATGTGACAATTTCCAATGTAACATGTGACAATGATACAAGCGGCCACTAGAAAACTTAACTGTGTAACTGCATTAATCAATATATTTCCATATTACCTTTGAATTAAATTACCACTAATGAGCTCTTTAGCAGAGGTGTGGACTCGAGTCACATGACTTGAGCTGAGAGTCTGACGACTTCAGACTTTTTAAATCAAAACATATTCACAACCAAACTTTGACCTAAAACCAGTGACTTCTCGTCACAGTTCAGTCTTTTGACTTGTATCTGTAGCTGCACTAGCTGCTCTGTGAGGCTACACTTAGATACAGAGGAGCTTTGAGCTAAATGCTAATGTCTTACCAATCAATCAGACAAATTAATATTTGACCTGAAGATGAAGATGAAGTTATTACAGTTCATCCTGAACATGAATGTCTGAATCTAATTTCATGGCTGATTCCACCAATAGAAGAGAGACATTTAATTAACAACTACATATTTGACCTGTATTAACCTCTAGTTAACCTCTCGCTAAGATTCATCCTGTGGGAACCTTGAATAAATATTCATGATAATCCATAATCATTATAATCCACTGGACCAAAGAGCACAGCTCCAATGAGACGATCACGCTCTTCTGTCTGAAGCTTGATTAGATGATATAAAGCAGCCTCTGTGTTCTTCTGCCCTCTGGTGGCAGCAGATAAAATCACCTGCAGGTTTAACTGAGCGATCATGATCCAGAGACTCAGAGCAGCAGATATGTGTCTCCTCTACGTCTCACTACAGGGAAGAACGAGCGCTCAGAGGGACAGGAAGCGTACGTCGTGACTCACTGAGGTATCTGTGGAGGGGGATGCAGCGTTCAGGGTCATCAATGGGCGACAGCAGTTCACAGATCCTCTCTGGTGTCTGTCCTTCGTGGAAACGTTTCCTGTCCCCACACTGTGTCAGGATGTCCACACAGTCCGACCTGATGGACGATAACACACGGAGTCAAGTGTAGTGTTAAGGTGGAGAGGGTTGTGAGACGGGCTGGGTGCAGAGCGAGAGGCTCTGTCGACACACACACACACACACACACACACACACACACACACACACACACCGCCTGTGGCTGCATGTGTGTGAGGGTGAAATGTCATTCAAGACAAGTGGAAGATTAAAACCTGAGAGGAGGCCAGCGTCTGACAAATGACTGAACAAGATATATAGCCTGAAGGGTGGAGGGACGTTATGTAGTGCACACACACACACACACACACACACACACACACACACACACACACACACACACACACACACACTCCAGACATGACACAGCAGATCCTGAGTGAAGGGCAGGGCCTCCACCTGTCCATCAGACCCCAGGCAGATGTATTTATACTCTCATCACTCACCACTGACGACATCAGTGTATAATGTGCAGAGTGGAGAGGTGGAGAACAACGACTGAACCTGAAGCTAAAACTTCACAAACTGACAAAAATAAACCACAAATGAGACGTAGAGTCATTAAGAGTAATTACACCACAACCAGGCCATAAAAATGCATATTTTACGATCTGAGCAGCCTGAAGCGCAATTTAAATGATCACACAACGGCTTCTGTTGCCAGTAAGAGGCTCTGAGAAAGACTTGGGAAAGGTCAAAACTACTTCCTGTTAGAGAAAGCACCAGACTGAGGAGCGGAGGACTGACTTTCAATAAGTGTCTGTTGGACGGTTGAAAAGCCTTTAAGCAGAAAGAGGCTGCTTTAGGATATGTGTTAAATTTAGCTGTAGTAAAAGCTAAAGCTAATAGTGTTAAGGGATCCATGGATTATGAGCAATGACCCACTAATCTGCACTGAACAGAGTATAACACGGCGCCTATGCATATGTAATATTGTGCTGTTTAGATGTGGGGCTTTGAACCGATCCCTGACCCGTGGTGAGCAGTCAGCTTGTCACTTGTTGGGCGAGATTAACTCACAAATACATGATTGAACAAAAAATAAAAATCTGATTATCCTCTCTGAATTCTGAGATATGATCTAATTAACTCTGAAATACAGGATTTTTTTTTTTTAAAGAAGTTTTCTCAGAATTCAGAGATAGTGATCTCGTTAATTCAGAAAAACAGAGCAGGAATTGATTTTTCTCATGAAAACGTTTCTCAAAAGTCTGAAAACTTTTCTCAAAAAACATCCCTGCTCTGAATGCTGAACTCTGAAATAATAATCTTGTTCATTCAGAAAAACGGAGCAGATATTTTTTCTCAAGTGTAATGCATTATGCACCATTTTCTTCCAACATCTTCTACATATGTAAATTCTCATATATTCAAATAGAGTCTGAGCTCTGCTGTTACTTTCTCTTTAAAGGAGCTATTTGTAAGTTGTTCTATTGCTACATGGTTAGCATTACAACGTTAGCATTAACAGCTGTTTAGCAGCCTTGGTAAGAGCTTCAGCCATTGTTGCAGTTACACGACAAGAGGTTATAATACTGTAGTCCTCTGAGCAGCTGCTTCTTCAGGGCAGACTGTACGTCCTTCAGTGACTCGGTATCGGAAAGTGACAAGTCGGGCCGACCAGGAGCTAGCTGGTTAGCACGCTAACTTCAGTAGAAGAAAAGAAGTGATAGAAATAGAAGCAAAACAGGATATTTGTTTTCCAAAAGCTGCTAATGCTAACATTGAATTTCTTTTCATTATAAATTAATTTGATGTATTTTTGAAAGTCTCTGTCTCCAAATGCTGCTGCTAAGATGGAGACATAGAAACTGTAGCGGAAGGTGTCAGTTTTATGTGATGTTGCTGGTATGACGTCACTATGACATCATCAGGTCTTTTCTCTGTCTATCTTTTCTGGGAGGCGCGTCGCACGTGTAACATAGGCGAGAAGCCGAATCTCTAGATCACGTGACGCCTCCGCTCTGACCCGTTAACATGAGCGGCAAAATGAAAACCAAGATGTTTCACAGCCGCCACGCCACGCACACGCCATGCACCCAGTGTGTTCCTGCCCTTAGAAATAAAGCTTGTTTATGCTGAACGGACATAGACCTACTTGCATATGACGCTCCCTCTGAACTTGCTGTGGCAGGGTTTGATCTGCAGGGAGCAGGCCACCGCCTTCCACATGTCCGGCAGACACTTCCTGATGTCCAGCACGGGGATGTTCATGAACGGCATCTTGATCGTCCCGTTGGACCACAGCTTGATGTCGTTCATGGCGCCCTGGTCCGACTGGACGTTACAGCTGCGGAACAGCTCTGTGGGCCTGAGGACAGAGACAGGGAGCTTTACAAGAGCTGACAGAGACACAAACAGCTGGTTCTTTAAAAGTAAGAATATATCGTAATAATCAACAACGCCTGACAGGGACTGTAGTCTGTGCGTTGGCAGAACAAGGTGAGCGGGCAGCGCTGCTGCCTCACAGAGAGAAATCATGTTCCTCTAGAGAATGTGCGGGTTGTTTTCCTCCTCCGCTGCACCAGGAAGTGACTTTGATGTCTGATTGGTGGGTTTGGTCTCAAGTGAGTCAGCTAATTGGTGGTTTAACGGGAGAAGGTTCCAGGCTGAAGTCCTGGGTGTGGTTCCATCATTCCATTCGCTCCTGATGAGTGGCTGCTTTGTTTATGTTGAAGCGACCGTGTGTGTGTGTGTGTGTGTGTGTGTGTGTGTGTTTAACCCAGGAGCCTTGACTTTATTTAACCCCAAAATGGTCAACAGTGGTTTTCCTCAAACCAAAACTAAATGGCGCAGTCAGCTGATTCGTACTGAGAGCGACTCTCTAAAGATCGCTCCTGAGTTCAGTTAATGGAGAACGACAGTTTAATCAGAAAAAAGAAATATCATTTTATTTTTTTATTTTCAGGTTGAGAAGAACAAAAGAAAGCAGCAATTTCTTTCTGTTCATCTCCAATAAGGAACGAAACTCAGCTTGAAACTTCAAATATCACATCTGCTTGTATTGATTGGCAAATCTGTTGTTGTTGAATTACAATGAAAGCGTGGATCACAACACATGATTGCCTCAGTCTGACCACAGTAAAATCTAATGCGATTTGCAAAGTTTAAAGACTTTCTGATTGTGGCTTCTCCAGCGCCGGTATCGAGGACAGTGTGGCAGACAGGACACCACCATGCCTGTGTAGACTGTGCAGCTGTGCTCACACTGATACCACGCCTCGAGACTTTCTGCATGTTTATTGGAAGTATTGGCTCAAATTGTTTAATTTCACAAGTATTTATGATGCTCAGAAACAATATACATGGGTTTGTTTTATGATTGTGTCTTGGAAAACGTCACAGAATCTACAGTCGTGAATGACCACGACACCAAAACTGCCTCATTCCAGCGTTGCTCCTCGTGGTTTACACCGTTATTTGACTTGAACTTTTTCTGTGTGGTCACATATGAATATAAATATATAGATAAATTCCTCATTAACCTGGAAGAGTATCTACAAGTATCTCAGACTGTAAACTTCAGGAAACAGGGCTGCACGTCGTCCAACCGATCCGCCAGTCGACCAGGAGACCGCAACACTAACATGAAGCCTGTCCACGTTTAGCAAAGACTTGGGACTTAGTGTGCTTCAAATCAAATGCTTTTCAGATTGGATCATCGTCGTCTCCACCCACATCTTTCAGTAACTCCTGTCAGGAGGACAAGTGTGACAGGTAGAATCACAGGTTAACCCACTCTCACCTTCAGACACAGCTGGTTATCACATCATAAAAACTAGTTGGTTTCACACAGTGTGAACCTGCATGCACCACCCTGGAGGAGGAGGAGGAGGAGGTGGGGGCTCAGGCTCAGACGAGACTTTGGGGACCCGACCTTTATGGTCTCATGTGCTGTCAAAGAATATTGCAGTGTCTCATTATAACCACTAGGGGCAGATAGGCCAACTGTGACATGACAAATCAATGACTGAACAGATGAAAGAATGAATTGAGTATGTGAGTGAGTTATTTTGGGTCGGTGAGGTGAAAAACTGTTGTGGGCTGTTAATCAGGACTAGGCCTGATGGATTCAGGGATTTGTTTCTAATTTAAGATTCGACACAGACGCACGCCGTTACTCGCCCCGAGCTCTTCGCCCTGAAACACCACCTCCAGCCCAGTGTTTGTATTCCATGCTGCTCCCGGCTACACAGCCCAGTGTTTGAACCCCTCAGGGGAGCAGGAAGCCATACGAGGCTCTCCTGGAGCCCATCAAAGGAAACTCAAAGACCTCCTTACACGCCGTTTGTTTGCCTGAACTCCGAGTCCCACAATGCCACAGCACGAGCTCCATGCCATCGTGATCTAAAACCGCAATTTGTCAAACGGGTTTTCGTTGTGAAAAATAACAGGAAGGTTTGACTTTGATCAACTCGTTCAGACGCTGAAGGGTAATGAGCGTTGTGTCTTCGGCCTGTTCACACCTGGAATCAACCTGCATCAGGTGATCTGATAGGAGGCGAGCGGCTCACAGGTACAGGTGTGAATGAACATAAGATGTATATTGAGGACACACTGAGATCCGACCACATTCGGAGGTGGTCTGCGCCACATGAGGCCACATTCTTTCAGCAGTGTGAACGGAAACGTGTCCCGGGCCAAACTGAGGGACCAACTGTTTCAACAAACTACACAACATCACCGTGACTTTAATTCAGTGTCTGACACTCAGACTTCACCTTCGGTGGAATCTAACCCAGGCACAGAGCTCCGAGCGGCTGCCTCGCTCACCGGGTGATCAGCAGACCGCTGTGTGTATATGTGAAGTTCATCCGAGTTTGTTTTCATGTGTGTGTGTTAGTGTGACTTCCCAGCGAAGCCTTTGAAGCCGCTCCATTTGGCCTTTAGCCCCATCTGTAGAGAGTGTGTAAAACACGCCGTGGTGCTGATAACTGCAGGGTCACTGTGGGGTCAGTGTCAATCTGCCTGTTGTTCTCGACTGTCACACAGATGTTCACATGTAACACACACTGAAGGAACTGAAGTGTTGCAGGTGGAAACAGCTCAAATGTGGTTTTTCTTGAAACATTGTGTTGCATTTTAAGTTGAAGCACAGAAAGGAGTTGAAGTGTCACGTGAAGTTGAAGCACTGAAAGGAGTTGAACTGTCAGTTGAAGATGAAGCACTGAAAGGAGTTGAAGTGTCAGTTGAAGATGAAGCACTGAAAGGAGTTGAAGTGTCATGTGAAGTTGAAGCACTGAAAGGAGTTGAAGTATCATTTAAAGATGAAAGACTGAAAAGAGTTAAAGTGTCAGTTGAAGTTGAAGCACTGAAAGGAGTTGAAGTGACATTTGAAGTTGGAGCACTGAAAGGAGTTGAAATGTAATTTAAAGATGAAGCACAGAAAAGAGTTGAAGTGTCATTTAAAGATGAAGCACTGAAAGGAGTTGAAATGTAATTCAAAGATGAAGCACAGAAAAGAGTTGAAGTGTCATTTAAAGATGAAGCACAGAAAAGAGTTGAAGTGTCATTTAAAGATGAAGCACAGAAAAGAGTTAAAGTGTCATTTAAAGATGAAGCACAGAAAGGAGTTGAAGTGTCATTTAAAGATGAAGCACAGAAAGGAGTTGAAGTGTCATTTAAAGATGAAGCACAGAAAAGAGTTAAAGTGTCATTTAAAGATGAAGCACAGAAAAGAGTTGAAGTGTCATTTAAAGATGAAGCACAGAAAAGAGTTAAAGTGTCATTTAAAGATGAAGCACAGAAAGGAGTTGAAGTGTCATTTAAAGATGAAGCACAGAAAGGAGTTGAAGTGTCAGTTGAAGATGAAGCACTGAAAGGAGTTGAAGTGTCATGTGAAGTTGAAGCACTGAAAGGAGTTGAAGTATCATTTAAAGATGAAGCACTTAAAAGAGTTAAAGTGTCATTTAAAGATGAAGCACAGAAAGGAGTTGAAGTGTCATTTAAAGATGAAGCACAGAAAGGAGTTGAAGTGTCATTTAAAGATGAAGCACTGAAAGGAGTTGATTCAGACTGATTCAGACTGAGGAGCAGTAACTCATGAAAGGAGAATTACGAGTGTTGCACTTTTTGACCCAGTTATTTGTCTTCAGCAAACTTTGGAGTTTCATTGTGAAACTCTAAGAACATGACAGCATCCTTCTGTTGTTTTAGAGAGGGCTGTGAGGAAGGCTCGCTGAGGATGACGAGCTAATGACAAAGAGGAGAAGCAGGCGACCATCAGTTTAACCCTGGGGAACGGCGGGAGTCTGACCTGTTGTTGAAGTTGGTGCAGTAGGTGAGGTCCTTGCAGCCCAGCTGGCAGGGCTCTCTGACGTCAGCCAGGCAGTTGATGAGCTCCGTCTCCACCGGGTTGTACTCACAGAGCTGGTCGAAGTCCTGCCACGTCTGGCTGCCCCAGTTGGTGCTGATCTCCTGACACATGTCCCTGTCACAGCAGAGCAGAGTCAGTTTCACCTCAGCCTGTATCATGTGATCGACCTCCTGATGTCGTGTCAGCTCAGCGCTCTACCTGCAGAGGGAGGTGTTGGCCTTGGAGCAGCAGTGCAACTTGGCACAGTCCATCTTGGCGGGATGGGGGGTCTCCTCTTCAGGTGGGGAGGGAGGGTGGGCGCTGCCCAGGAAGCACTGCCACATGGGTTCCTGAGGGAGGGGCTGCGAGCCACACTCCTCGATCAGACCCTCCATGATCTCGTGCTCTGTGCTCATGGTGCGAAGGATTCTCCGGCAGGCCACCTGGCAGTGGGTGGCCTCCGCCCGGTCGCAGCAGTACAGACCTGGATGTGAAGGATGATGGGCTGGTGGGAAATGTGCTATATCATGACAAATACAGATTCACAGTTTCTGATGTGTGACGCAACTTAAATGATCTGGAAATTCACACAGAGGTGAAAACGTAACCTTCTTAGTGAAGGTAAATGACGTTTCCCTCGTCACGACTTCATGGTTTTGACGCCGTTTTTAAATTTACTTTTACAATTGAATCTACATTTACTTTGTTTTTCCGTTGAATTGTATTTAAAGTTTGAGAAAGTCAACTGTTAAAAAGACTAATAATAAAAGCTTGATGTTTCCAAAGTCACTGATAAAGTCGTGTTAAAAAAATCATGATTTCAACTCTGATCAAATTAATCATGATTATGATTTTGGCCGTAATTGAGCAGCGAGTTGGGCGTTACAGTGTCAGAGGAACTATGGGAGGTGGGTGTGGCCAATATACAGAACTATCAATTCCAGATATTGATCAATCCAATTTGAGCTCTTTAATCTGCTTTAAAACGATATGGGACCGACATTCAGACAGACTTTATCACGGCAAACTGATTCGATTTCGGTGATTAAACGTCAAAGGTCAAGGTCAGTGTGACCTCAGAAAACACTTTTTAGCCATAAATCAAGGCTTCACGGCAATTATGACTAAATTTCACACAAATGTTTAATATTTTCTGTGACTCTGGATAAACAGGGACGTGACCTGGAACTAGTCTGAGTGGCGGAGGGATACGACCACGAGGAGGTCTCTAGTTTTCTTTGTGTGATTCGCCCGGTCATTTGTCGATACTTTGCTCTGGGAGCTCTGCTGATGAATCCCTTGTGTCTCGGTCAACTTGTGTAATTGTGTAACGGGGTGTTTTGTCTCTTGTGTTTATTGTGCTTGTGCTAATGTTAAGAAAATCATAAATAAAACACTCGTACTGTCTATGGGGCTGCGTATGGGGTAGGACTTGGTGAAGTTGCTGACGCAGCTGAGCAGCTGAGCGCTGTGGCTCTGACAGTACTCTTTGACGGCGTTGATCTGAGACACGGTGGGCGTGGAGTCGGTCCTGAAGATGGCCTGGCAGTACTCCCTGCAGGTGGTGTGACGCCCTGCATAGCTGCAGCATGTGGAGCCCACTGAGGAACACACACACACACACACACGTCATTAATATTTCTATTTATGTATAGGTCCACACACAGCGAGAGGTTTGTTTGTTTATTGGCTGCAGGATGAGATGAGATCAGTGTTTTCATCTGCTGCTTCTTCTCTCTTCATCTTGTGGATGTGAGAAACTACTTACTTTCATTTTTGGTGATGCAGCTGTAGAGAGAGTTCTGGAAGGAGAAGAGAGAGAGTGTGACGACACCGACCTGTGCTGCTCAGCTCGATCACTATTTAACATCAGTGTTCAGGAGAAGAACAGAGATACAGCTGTTTATTTGTGTTGCTCACAGAGACGATATCAACATAATTTTGTGCAGCAGAAATATGTGTGTGTGTGTGTGTGTGTGTGTGTGTGTGTTTTATCTTTCTCATTCCTTTAACCGTCTTGGGACCGACTTTGGTTGCCACCCCCACTCAGGAATCCCTGCTCCATCTCTTCATCAAGATTAACATTTCAAAAGTTATCTTATAGAAGAATGGTGGATTTCTCCTTCACCAATCTCTTTTCCAATGTATGTTGTTTTCAGCAGTTATTTTCCAGATAAAGCAGCAGCAGTAAAACCACCAGTAAAAGGTGTAGTAGACGTGCAGGTATTAGGAATAGTGCTGGTGATATATCTGGTTATTGGTTTTTATCTGGTTATATAAGAAGAAGACAACTTGGGTCTATACATTCACTTTTTAAAGAGTGACAGATGTTAAATACAGTTGACAGGAACTGTAACTGAAACTGACAGAGACTCTCGCACTTACCTCTGTGATTTTCTTGCAAACTTTTGTTATGTCATTTTTGGACGAGGCCTATAAGAGAGAAGAAGTGAGATCAAAGCAGGTAAAGACGGCAGAGGTGGTTCTGTCGTTCTCACAAACAAAGCAGGACAGTCTCTCACCTGTCTGCATTCCCTGCGACACTCGGCTGAGATGGCCAGCTCGCAGCAGCCCAGCCCCACCCAGCCGTCTGACTTCCTGGATACTCCTGGAGACAAATCCAACGCCACAGAATCAACCATGTGTGATGTGGATTTATTTTACGGAGTTTAGCTTCTACACTTGATATCTGAGTCGTCAGCTAAAATCGTCCCTTTTTAGTCTGGCTTTTAATTGAATTAGATGTATTTATCTTTCTGTTTATTTATATATTTTAAGCTGTTTTACTAGTAGTTATTTTCTGGACAGTTTTCCTTTTAATATCCTACTTTTATTTATTTTATTTCTACTTTTATCTTTGGTTTTATTCTCTTCCAAACATCTGCGCTCTTTTGGCATTTCGTCATTTTATCTTTATGACTTTGTCTTCATTTTTATGTGATTTTTAATATCTTACTTTTCATTTGTGGTTTTATTCACAATACATGTTCCGTGTTTGAATATTTTATCTTTATTACTCCTTCTTCATCTTTGCTTTCCGGCCTTCAGTGTAGTGAACAGACCAGCGAGCAGCCACAGTGATTTCAAATGAAAACCTGCAGTTGGACACAAAAATATTGACTTTTTTTTCTCTGCTTCCTGTTAGTAAGTCATTTCCTAAAGGGTTACTTGTATTCTCAGTCGACGTATTAAAGAGTCTTATTTGTTTTGGAGGGGTTGTTGAAAACCTACTGAACTGCCGGTCAGAAAGTTAAACTGCTGGTCCGATGGTTTGTATTTATCAGCTGTTTTCATACCAACAATGAAGTATTGCTGATATATGAATGTGTTGAGTCCAATGTAAAGCACCATGCTGTGTATTCTGTTTCCCCTTTTCTGTAATATATAAATATAACTTTGTTCTTTTCAAAGAAACACT
This sequence comes from Seriola lalandi dorsalis, assembly GCF_002814215.2. Classification (NCBI taxonomy): domain Eukaryota; kingdom Metazoa; phylum Chordata; class Actinopteri; order Carangiformes; family Carangidae; genus Seriola; species Seriola lalandi. Next base: position 189,747 of record NW_019525461.1, read on the forward strand.
ACCTTGCACTGTGTCTACTGTTGTCATGAAAAAAGTACTGTGTTTGTTTCTCCTTTTGTAACTTTGTATTCTGACTATAAAGCAAAATATTAAACATTAAAAAACGACCCTAACCCAAACCCTTATTTTCTTACTAACCAAATGCCAGGTAGACACTGGTATTAATGTATTGATCTGATGTCTTCTCTGCTTTTCTTTTCTCTGTTGTGACAAAAACAAACACAACCCCAAAACTGAACTGCACCAAACTGCAGACTTTGTACCGATACTCCCCGACCGTTAGACGTGTTATATTTAGAGTTCAAACAGATTCCATTGGGTGAAATGAAGGGAGCATTAATTGAAGCTGGTGTGTTGAGAAGCGGTTACACCCTCAAAGCTGCAGGAATGCAGAGAACATCAGAGGATCGATGATATCTCAGTCTGAGAGGCCTTTTCCTTAACAGGTTCAATCTCTCCCAGACTCCTGCGGCCGTCTGGACGTCGGTGGTTAGCGGCTACAAAAAGGTAAGAATAACAATACCTCCCAATCTGGAGGCTATTAGGCCTCTGACAGGTAGATTTGTTCCAAGCTCAGGCGGCAGGACTCGGGCCTTTGAGGCGGCTGGCTGCTTTCAGCTCTGCTGAGCTCTGGTCAGGGTCAGCTCCCCTCACAGCTTTAACTTGTTACTGTTTCTTCTCATGCAACCAGATACACACAGTAGATACAGCTCGGGTGGAACGTCGTGTTTCATGTCATTCTCGGAGTCAAGGTGTTTTCCTTTGATTTATTGTACGTCCATTCGGGTCAGTCACATAAATATGACGAGCACTCGGTCAGAATGCGTTGGAAAAACCTTCAAAGGTTTGAAGTGCGTCTCCACGCAGAATCTTCTATCACGTTTACAGCAACAGCCTCACCAAAGTTTTAATGCTGGAATAGGTTTGAGAATAAAAACAAGTGTTTGTCTGTCTGAACCTAAAGTTGACAAGTTAATATGTTAGAGAAACGAGAGCTGCTTTAACCCAGAGACGTGTTTCTGGTGACCTGATGAATCTCGGCCCAGTATTCCCTCTCTGTTGCGTTCAGTCTCCACCACCTCCTCAATGCTCCACCATGTTCACCATACTGCTGAGCAGGTCGTGGACTGAGAGTTTATCTGCACTGAATGAAAATGTTTCGGGCTCTTAAACCAAAACAGCTCAGAAAGGACTGGGCCAGCTGCACAAAACACCTTAAGTTAAGATTTCAACTGAAGTCCAACTTAAGATTTTGTTGCACAAAAGACCCTTAAGTCTTAAGGTTTCCTGCAAAGTTTCCTCTGATTGTATCTGACCCTCAACTTGTCTGAGTTTCTAATGAAAAATGAAGAGTATGAAAATCACAACAAGAGTTTGACTTGAGCAGCAGACTTAAGGTGTTCAGTGCCACTGGCCCCAGAATCGTTCAGTGGAGCTGGAACGAAGCGCAGAGCTGGTGAGCTCATGTCTCTGTGGGTTCGTCTCTACGACCAACGCCTCTCATTGTTCATGTAAAAATGCTGAAGCTGATCTTTTATGACGCTTCCTAACAGCTGCCAAATTCAAAAGAAATTTTAAAAAACCTTCCACCTTTTGGTTTCAACATTAGTATTCCTCCATACCTGGAAGTGTAGAGTTGATGCACATCCACAGTTCATTCTGAAAGACAAAGGAGAGGAAAAGGTTAAGGACAAATATCAACATGTTTCCATTTATAAGCACATAACTCTGAACTTGTGCATGTGACACAACATGATTTCTCCTCAGTTACTATTCACCACATTCAGGAAGGTAACGTTCCTAGTCTTTCTACTGTTTACTAGACTCACTCAAAGTCTTGGTGATGAAGTCCCAATTTAAATCTCAGTTGAGTAAGGTGTACATTATTACAGTGGGTCTGTTTAAAGTGGCATTTTTAATGTGGAAAGAAAGTTCAGACTCCAGTCGACCCGTCTGCCGGAGTCTGTCCATCAGACGCCACTAAGAGCTGATGCTGTTCATAAAAGCCAGTTTCCGCTGAGACCAGGTCCAGTTTATGGTGGTGATTAGGTCTGAGGTAGGAGGGCTTGATTTGGGTTTCCCGCCAAACATCTGGGTGGGTACTGGGACAAGTTTGGTCAAAGGGGTCAAAGAGGAGGAAGTCTGGTTGGACAAGGAAGTGGCAGCCACTATTGCTGGCTTCTGGTAATTCAATTCAATTCAAGAAACTTTATTGGTCCCCACATAAAGGGCACATACAGTAAAATACACAGATAAGTAATCAAGCTCGAAACTGCCCCGTACCACATGAAGCTCATTTCTTTCCTGAAACACAGAACTGTTTTTGACACAGAGAAGAAGAGACACAGGAGGTGACATTCATTATTGTTAATAGTTCGATACAACAACAGAGCAGCAGGTTCAGTCAGTTAGCTGCACTGCACGGTCCTGGTGACGGTCTGTGCACCGTCATGTACATCCACAAACATCTGTAACTACATCTGGCTGCTCTCCGTATTTGAAACACGGCAGCACACAGTTGCGTCATCATGTGCACATCTCCCTTTTTGATAAATAGCTCAGGGTTTGTTTGACCAAACAGTTGTAATCAGCTGTTGGTCACACACAGCATCCTCCATCTCTGCACCTTCTCACTGGGTGACAGGTTGAGGGTTCACCATAGGAAACAGGTTAAACAAACATCCAGATGTGCAGCATGTTGGATCAACTGCAGTCACAGTCCAGTCCTGATGTCATGGAGCCAAACAATTAGCATTGTGCAAAGGAATCTGCCGGTCCCCCCGTCCTTACCAAGAACAACCACAGTATATTTAAGTACACTGTTAGTGCACTACTTAAGATAGAAAATAAGATGTGTTCTTCCAGGACGTGTTTGGGTTGCTGGTATACTGCGCTTATACTTATACACCCTAACTGTTTACGTATAGACAGTATATCTTTAGTTTACCTTCAACCAAAAGGTTTCAGGGCCTGTGACCCAGAGGAAATAAAACAGGAACTAAACTACAGAATAAAAGTCAGTTCCATGGTTTCCTGGATTCCTTCCAGACGGCAGTGGCTTTTTAATACACAATTTTTATGGTTTAATACTTTTTTCTAAAACAACCTTTGGTTTACCTTTGATGGTACAACTTCACTTTGATCTGTGACAGTTTTCAATCGTCCACTTGTTCTGCCACAAGTCCAGTTCCCTTTGATTTAACTCTGATGGCAAGAAATATCGTGATAATTAATATTATCCGTTGCAACTGTATGACTGAAAGCACGGGTGTGTGCACATCCATGACTGTGGGCTCTGGCTTCCTCGTGGTGGTGGTACATGGCTTCAGCTTTGTTGGGTAAGTTTCACATTAGTACTTCACCATATGAAATGTTTATGTAATTAAAATGTCTAATATACAGATCTATGGTCACGGTCAGGGATAGAGGCAAATCATTTTCCGCTCTGTGATGAGGCGGTTTAGTGGCGGACTAATTGTCCAGTAATTCCTTGGCTTGGAAAAGCATCTGTCAGCAGGAGAAAGCACCAAACGACTGAACGACTGAAGGGACGAGGAGATGAGAAGTGAAACGCTGGAGGAAGCGGTGAGAAGTTTCACTGAGGACAAACACGACATTCCTTGGATCAGAATGGTGTTGACAAACATGGAAACATATAAATCCTCTGAAACTCCCTTCGGTTTTGTGGTGAGAAGTTATGGGATTCATCATCACCAACACGTCTGTGTGTCTCTCTGCCTAAAGGGACAGAGGGACGACGTCAGGGACAGACATAAACCGTCCGTGCTGTTACGCTTCGACAGGACGGTCAGTCCTGTAAACGTAGCACGTCACTGTTAACGCTCCCCTCCAGTCTCTTGGCTGGGGAACAAAGGTTCCCGTCAGCGGGCGTCAGCATCATTTATGAGGCGGACTGAGAAGTAACAGCGTCTTTACATGAAGCATTAACATGATTTGTGTTGAAGCAGGAGCCAATAAGGCAGAGAACCTGCCAGGAGGAATAATGGTGCAGTTTAGACGAGTCCAAGCAGAAATCCTTCCAGTCTATCCTCAGAGCCGGGGCCTTTGTTTGTACATCTGATACACATCTTTACTCAGTTATTTATTTAGTTTCCTTTTTGTTTGAGGCTGATATGATTTCAGAATTCAAAGGCTCCACATGCGACCAATTAAACACCGTTTCCTTTTACAGTTTGGTTCTTGTCAGGGCGGAAAACAAAGAAAAATACTGTGAGTAAATATCAAACATACAGTATATGTGAACATACTGTATACTCTGCATGTTTCATAGTAAGCTGGATCTTCCAATAAAAGAAAAAAGGACTAAATACAAATATGACCAGCACCTGACACTTTACAGTTCAACTCATCAAAAGCTTTCACTGGAGCTTTCAACTTCATCTAATGATCTTCCTCAGAGGATGGACATTGCTCGATTGGGTGACGACAGCATTAAGATACTGGTGTGTGGGCTGTTACACCATCTCTTACAACAGGAAGGATGAGTTCGGGAGGAACGTCTTATCAGTGAGGAGGAGGACAGAGGGAGTCAGCGGACGGCCAGACAAAGACTGAGCGGCACGCACTGAAGTAACCGAGTTACAGTCAGCTCCCCAGAGGAAGATCACTTTTTAAATGTCTGCAAACGAGAAACCTGTAAATCGAGGCAGGGAGTTCAAGAGACCCGGAGTTCTCCTGGAGAACGCCGAATTCTTGGTAACAAGACGTTCAGGTTTCAAACGGCTCTTTACCCATGTGCAAAGTAAATGCTACGTCCACACTGCTACGTTTTCATTTTAAAACTCATCTCTTTAGCTACGTTTCCTCCGCCCGTCCACACCACGTCGCCGTTTTAGAACAGTGTTTTAGAAACTCTGGGGTTGTGTCTTATTTTGAAAACTCTGGGGTTGTATTGTAGTCTAGACAGACAGAAACTGAGACCTTTGTAAAGGATGATGTCACACCCACGGCCTCTCCTGATTGGCTCTCATCAGCCTGGACTATCAGTGGTGAATACGACATGATAATGAATGACAGTGTTACTGACCTTGTTGTCTTTGCTAGCAGCTGTTGAGGAGATAAACACTGTATTTTAACTTTGCAGCTGTCTTTGTTTTTCCTTGTTCATAGTATTTTTTGCAACTAATCAACTGCAGAGGAGACAATCTACTTCCTGTTTACACCGGTTCGCACATGCTCAGTGAAGGTGATTTGCTCAGGTATGTGTGTGTTCGTCTGGACGGAGGTCGTTCTTGTTTGAAAATGTTTTAAATGAAAACGTAGTAAAAGAGTCGCAGCAGAGCGGGTGGATGAAAGCAGAGATCAGCATGACTCCATCCAAACCTCGAGGAAGACTTGAACTAGCGCACGGTATCGTGTAGTCCTGTGGGTCTGTCACTAGCCTGGTTTTTATTTATTTTCTAATTGAAGCTTCTGGTATGTTTAATAACTCATGTTCAATTTAATGCTTTTTCTTTTGTTGTCTTTTACGGTTTTTAGATTTTTACCTTCATTATAAACTTTATTTTCACTTTAGATTTTTGTCTAAGTGTTTTGAAGAAGTCATGATTCAACTGAAATCCATGACCAGATACAACTACAGCATGTTAATAAGTTAAAAGTTGACTACAGTTAAATTCAGATGTTTTCTGAGATGAAATATAAACGGTTCTGTCCTTCAGTGTAAGCAGGAAGATTTTGTGACAGTTAAACTTTATTTGCATACACTGTGTGTACTGTACATATCTGTGCGTTTCTTACAGTGTTTAGTTCTATAAGAGCAGGACACATGTTCACATGATAGAAAACATTTAAGGCTGCGTCTAATTACTGGTGTGGTTCTAATAGACGAGCCCCAAACCAGCCTCTCTGCTTTGTAATTAGCTATGGTGGGAGGAAGGGCTGAGTGTGTGTGTGTGTGTGTGTGTGTGTGTGTGTGTGTGTGTGTGTGTGTGTGTGTGTGTGTGTGTGTGGTTTAACCAGTGACCACCGACCCACTTCCCGTATAAATCTAATGAGAGAGTTGATGCTAATTTAGTCTTAACACTGATTACAGCACGTTTGACTAAATCTAATATCTTAAAACAGTCCAAAGATAGAGATATATGATGTTATCGCAGGGGTGGTGTGTGTGTGTGTGTGTGTGTGTGTGTGTGTGCGTGTGTGTTGGGTGGGGCTATAGGTTTTACACCATGCTGCAGTGGATGACACATTTTCATTCAGCCATTCAAGGAATTTCAACATTTCACTCCCACACAACTAATGACTCAGCTCTCATGACTGTAAACAAGGAGAATAAAGCAGATGTTCCCTCATCACCTTAACGTCCTGTCCACGTTCGACACCAGAAACCAGCTTCAGACAGCGAGTTACCAGCCTGATCTGACCACATGTGCTTTCACATGACAGAGGTATTTTCATTGATTATTACAGATTTGGATTAATAAGTTGCTTTGTCTTATTTGTCTTTTATTTCCAGTTTTTCCGACCAACAAACCAAAACATATTCAACAGCAAAATAAGAAACAGTGCTGCAGCCTGAGAGAGAAAACAAGGACCCTTGAGTTAACCCCTTAAACATTCAGCACATCCATGATGATTACACTCTGATTACACTGGAGAAGGGACAGTGAACTCACCATGGACTCTGGACAGTAACTGGGTAACCTCTGGAGGAGATGCTTCAGACGAGACTCACTCTTTATAGTGGCGAGCTGCAGGACAGGAGCAGAACACAGAGTTCATATGAACGCATCTTAAATCCATGTACTGTGTGTGTGTGTGTGTGTTTGAATTTTATGAGACAAAGACAAAAACACCTCCAGAACCCCTCCCACTTCTAAACTGTATTATTGAGTCACTGTTACTGATCAGCATCAGCAGACGCAGCAGATCATTTTCACTTTGATCCATGAGACGATAAAAACGAGCTCGTTGCACCTTCAGTCTTGTGCTGTTGTTTTCCAGCTCAGAGGAATGTGTTGAGGCCATGGGAAAGTGTTGGATAATGTAGTCACTCCCAACACTTCTCAAAGATATGCATCAACAACACACACACACACACACCACACGCACGTACACACACACATTCAGGGCGAGAGCCTGGGAGAACGAAGCCACAGCCAACAGTCTCTGGCTGAAGTGTGAAGTCATTAAACCGAGTGAGTGAGATTTACAGCTTCACACGCTCAGACTGACGGAGGACTCGCTCTGATTCTGGATCATCTCTTTTCTCCTGCAGCTACTGGACGTTACAGCGACTCCATACACCCAGAGACGCCTGATGAGCTGCATCCAGTGAGCGAGGATTATCTGGTGAAGGCACGGGACAGTTGAAGGGGAGAGGACGTGTTTTAAACAAAGGGACGTAGTGTAGTGAAGCAGCTGATCAACACAGTCAGCAGTCTGAGCTCATACAGAACCACATTAGGACTCTTCTGTTGTTTCATACCTTTGTGTTTTCCCTAAAAGAGCCACACAGATCCAGAATCAGCACGACCTCAGCTCATTATATCATGTCACTGGATCAAGACGTCTGGACACTGTAATATGGGACAGTGGCACATAAAAGAAAACAGACCCTGAAGTTTGATTTATTTCATATATAAAACCACTGTTATAACTAATTAACCATGGTAACAAAAGAACATTTCAACAGAAAGTTGCACATATTTGTTTGGGTTGTTCTACAGGTGATTGAAGTTTGAGTTCTGATCATTCTTTGGAGCAATATTGATTATAAATCAGCTCCAAAGCACTAAATATCTGACTGGTCTTCAATAAACTCAGAACACCTTCTCCTCACTCTGATTGGCTGTGACAGCACCCACTGGAGCCAATAGGAAAGTTTCAGAGACGTAAATCGAAACAATAGGTGTGGAGCCGCCATCGCTCACTCTGATCAAACTGTTCATGGCATGTCACAAGAGAAGCGACGACCCCATCACACGCAAAGAGTTATACGTTATAAATTCATGAGTTGACCACAGGAGAGAAATGCACTTCCGGCGTGAGAAGCTGTGTGGTCTATGCTGCTCGCCACCTCCTTCATCACTGCTCTAGACGTCACTAGCAAAGATGGCGGATGAGAATCAACAGATAAACACAGAGAGTGCAGAGCAGCAATGCGCCAGGCAAACAATAAGCATCTCTCTCTCGAACATTTCATATTAGTTTATCGATCGAAGTCAGTGACTCACACGGACCAACGGAGGCTTGATGGAAAGCTCTGATTCTGTATTTCAATGTGAGAAAACAGCATGTCTCAAGCTCAAACCATTGGAGTCTCCTCTCCTGGAGGCTGCAGGTGCTCGTGATGTGGTTGTAATCAAGTGTTCTTGCACTGTTCTTTGTTGGAGCAAACTAAATCAGAGGAATGCAACGCAGATTGACAGTTAACTTCTTCTGCTGCTTCTCCATACGTCCTCACACCCCCGCTGAACTGACAGGAAAACACAACACCAAGCCAAGCGACAGTGATTCGCTGGCAGATAATCAAAGACGAAATCTCAGCAACGCAACAAAAGACCAACTCTGAAAAAGCAACGAGCCAAGTGGGTCATTTGTAAGACTCTGTCTGTCTGTCTGAGAGGTGAATAAGTGCTGCTGGCAGACTGACGGGCTCTTTCTCCAGCGCCGGGCCCTTTCAACACTGCAGGAGAAAAACGCTTCAGCACGGCGAAGGATTCCTGACAGTCAGCAAGTTTTCCTTCCAACAAAAGTCAAAAACAGTCGAATCCACTGATGCTTTCTCCATGTCTGAAGGTTCGTCGGTCAGGACGATGAACTATAGAGAACTGGTGGGTTCTCTGTAGCACCATCTACCAGAGGATCTTCACAGGATTAATGCAGTTAATGCAGGTCACGCCCACACGAGTTCTGTGCTAAATGGTTAACCTGCCTAAATGCCCCATGAGCTTTACCCCGTTAAAATAGAGTCCAGAGTTTCTTTGATGAAACTGACTTATTATAGCGTATTAAAAACTCTATAATAATAATACCACTACTACTGCTACTATAATACTAGGAGCAGTAGCAGTAATTATAATACTCATTTCAAACCCTGGACCCAGAATCAGTGATGTTCAACTTCATATAAAACGTATGGGAGCAGCTCAGAGCCGCATCGTGACCTTCACTCTGATTCATTCATTTATCTAAATAAAGAAAAGTAAAGGTTCTCTTATTGTTCTTTATTGTTCTCTGAATATCCACCTGAGCCCCTGAGGAACGGCTGGTTTTCTGGGTGTAACCAGGCACAAGGCCGTTAGAGCTAAAACTGTCCTCCTGATTACCCCCCCCC
>NW_019525461.1:199263-226526 GCF_002814215.2 Seriola lalandi dorsalis
CCCCCCCCCCCCCACCCCGACACCAGACCACACCCACCCACACTCGAGCCCTTAACCACAACCTCTGAAGCCAGTTTACAGGCCATTACTCCTCTAACAGGCCGTTATCTTTCCTTCTCCTCCTCCTCTTTATAACTCTCTTTTCCTTTCACACTTTCTTTCTTTGGACACGTCCCTCCCATCCCTCCGTCTGTCAGTGAATGTCTGTCTTTCTTTGGCTAGCAATGATGATGATGTCAACCAACAAGAGCACAACCTCCCTCTTCAATGCCCCCGCCCCATCACAAAACCCCCCCTCCTCCCTCCCTCTTCCCACTTCAAAACCAGGAATAAGGTTTGAACTCTGCCTGTTTGTTGCTCGCAGAGAAAAGCTTCTTTCACCTCTTCTTTATGTCCAAAAGAAGGACACGAGAGAGAGAGAGAGAGAGAGAGAGGGAGAGAGAGAGAGAGGGAGAGGGAGAGAGAGAGAGGGAGAGAGATAGACAGAGAGAGAGAGCGAGAGAGGGAGAGAGAGAGAGGGAGAGAGAGAGAGAGATAGCCAGAGAGAGAGAGCGAGAGAGGGAGAGAGAGGGAGAGAGAGAGGGAGGGAGAGAGAGAGAGATAGCCAGAGAGAGAGAGCGAGAGAGGGAGAGAGAGGGAGGGAGAGAGAGGGAGAGAGAGGGAGAGAGAGGGAGGGAGAGAGAGAGAGAGAGACAGGGAGAGAGAGAGAGAGAGAGAGTCACCTGCTCCCAGCTGCAGCAGAGTGAGGCAGAACTTTTATTCTGCACTTCAAAGAGCCGAGAGACAAAAAAACTTTACACTAGTCCCCTTCAAAAACCTCTATTCATGCACCGACTATAATGGGCTGTGTGTGTGTGTGTGTGTGTGTGTGTGTGTGTGTGTTCCTACCTGGTCACAAGCTTCTTTACAAGATGAAAACTCGGCAGCATGGTGGCAGCAGGCGGGATCTGCAGAGAGACACACCGTCAGTTCAGAGGTCGTGTTAGAGATCAGATCACGGATGGTTCGTCCTCTGGGAAACATGAACGTGAAACGTAAACTTGTTCCACATTGAATGTTGAGGTTTCTCAGAGATTTGCAAGCAGGAGTTGAAGAGGAAACAGCAGCTAACTTCACATTTCTCACAAACACGCTGATTTAAAAGTGTTTTTTTCTGTAAGTTGACTCACAAGCTGCTGCATGTCGTCACTGTCCGACAATGTTTCTACAGAAAGTATCTGATTTATTAGATCCACCCAAAACACTACAGGCAACAAATAAAACTAAAGACATTTCCTCTATAATTTTAGTTTATTTTGGTTAGTTTCAGTTAGTTATCGTTTTTTATTTTTAATAAAGCCTCGATTTTATTTTTATTTCAGTTAACAAAAATGTTTTTCCATCATTTTGTTAGTTTTAGTTCATGATAATAAACTTGTTTTTAATAACAGACCATAACTGAAGCATCATGGTGCTACAGAGACGCTCCGGCCTGCAAACAGTATTCTGAGGATTGTTTGGTACGACATCCAACAAAAACACATTATTATCACATATTGTTCTGCAGAGGACACCTGTCTCAAATCACATAACACAACAAGAAGGACATAATTCACACATATAAACCTGTTCAAAACCAAGATCAACTGGGGGATAAAAACCAGAATGAAACCAGGTATAATAATAAATTCTGATGGAAGAGAATAGTTCCTCTAATAAAACCAGATATAAACATCAGAGTAAAAACCACAGTGGTTTCATAATAACCCAGATATAGCAGCTATTTTAACCCGACTTGTTATTATCTAATATCTTGATGGAAGATGAATGAACGACTTCTTGTATCTGTTCAATCTACGATTTGACATCCTGAACCGTCGGCTTGTTTTCACTATGATCTTCACGTGTGAGCTGAGACTTTAACTATCCCATTACATGCATACAGGTTTTCCCACGGTTCCTGAATGTAACGTGGTGACTCTGTATGAATATTGACGTGTGAGAAATTTGCTTGAGTCTCTGGTTGTTCCAGACTGAGACGATCTTGGAGAAAGATCCAGTGACATCTGATCAAACACTCGTAGTTTCCCTCCAAACACTGACTGACTGTTTGAGGGATGAAGCTCGGTGCCGCATGTGTACATGCAGAGCTCCAAGACAGCTCACAGCTGAACATCAACACACACACACACACACACACACACACACACACGGATAGGGGACACTGGCTGGCAGCAGAGCTCCAAACCACGATCCAGCCCCGGGTTCCAGTAAGTGACTTGGCTCAGTGTGCTGTCAACAAACTGCTCCCACCTCCTCGTGTGTGGACGTCACAACACTTCTACACAGTGATGCTGAGGTGGAGCGATGTACCGCTAACCATAGCAGATCCTCCTGGTCACGACTCCAATACAAGTGAAAGTTGTTCAAAGTTTTACTTCCGTTAAAGCTCTGGAGTACTTAAAAATACTGAAGTATTCAAAAGTACTTTTTTTATGTCAACTCATCGTTGTATTGTCCCACATTTACTGAAGCTGATGAGCCTTCTGACTCATCTTTACAGTGTCACTGGTTTTTCTCCTGTGATGAACACAGTGTGTGGTCTATCACATTTTCAAAATAAAATAAAATTTATTCCTCTGGCTAATAGCTGCTTCAAAGTAAGAGTCCTTCATAGAAAAGTAGTGGAGTCACAAGTTCAACATTTGTCTTTTAAGTGTCGTGGAGTAAAAGTCAGAAGATTCCTAGAAGAATAATATTCAAGTAAAGTACAGTTACTGGAAAAGTGTACTTAAGTACAGTACTCAAGTAAATGTACTTCGTTAGTCTGTCCCCCTGTACAGATACTCAGGTCTGGCAGAGTCTTTTATCTGTTATAGTTTTACAGTTTTACAAGGACACTACAAATTATTATTATTATCATCATCACCTCCTCCTCTTTACAGGTGAGATAGGAGTCGGCATGACGACCAAGCAGCAGTGAGGACCTGCAGGAGTAGAGTGCTGTGTACATGGAGTGTGACTGAATGAATAAACTGCTTTGACTGATCACACACTCCTTAGTCTCAGCAGAGTGAAGCTCCTCCCACTCCCTTTGATCACGTATATATTGTTTAAGTACCACCGCGTGGTGAAGGCGTCTCACTGACTTCTGACAGAGCTGGAGATCAACCATCTGTTCATCTGAGTCGTTCTGTTCAATTCAAAGTTCAGATAGCTTGAATTTAAACTCCTTATATTCAAACCGCATCTACTAACCCACAACTTTAATGAACACTATGTAAATTTGAGTTCTGCTCCGTCAGATTTCCAGAGAGAACGACAGAATGAGGAGAGAGGGAGAAAGGCAGGATGCAGCAGAGGAGACAAACACAAAGAAAAAGGGAGAGTGATTTCAGCAACCAGCTCTGCTACAAATTGACCACTGGCAGACATTAAAGAGAACGACTGTAGTTGACAGGCCTGACACAGGCAGATGAAAACCACAACACCCGCTTATCAGCATGTTGGTGTGCACGAGGAAGTGCACGTGTGACTACAATCGAGTGTGTGTGTGTGTGTGTATGTGTGTGTGTGTGTATGTGTGTGTGTATGTGTATGTGTGTGTATGTGTGTATGTGTGTGTGCGCTCAGCTGTCTGACACAGGAGCTTCTGGATTCCATCACTGGGTCTGTTACACTCATCTTAGATGCACTAAGAAAGAGCAGCCTCTCAGTGTGTGTGTGTGTGTGTGTGTGTGTGTGTGTGTGTGTGTGTGTGTGTGTGTGATGTGGAAAGTGCGCATGAATAAGTAAATAATTGAGAGTAACACTGAAACCTCCTTTGTACCCTGAGTTGGTTCTACCTGCAGGTCATTGGGTTCTATGTGCAGGTCAGTTGGTTCTACCTGCAGGTCGTTGGGTTCTACCTGCAGGTCAGTTGGTTCTACCTGCAGGTCAGTTGGTTCTACCTGCAGGTCGTTGGGTTCTACCTGCAGGTCATTGGGTTCTATGTGCAGGTCAGTTGGTTCTACCTGCAGGTCGTTGGGTTCTACCTGCAGGTCAGTTGGTTCTACCTGCAGGTCAGTTGGTTCTACCTGCAGGTCAGTTGGTTCTACCTGCAGGTCAGTTGGTTCTACCTGCAGGTCATTGGGTTCTATGTGCAGGTCAGTTGGTTCTACCTGCAGGTCAGTTGGTTCTACCTGCAGCTCGTTTGTCTATGTTCTTCTGGTTCTAGATGTGTTCTCCTTCTCTGTCTGGGATCTAAAACATTTAGTCAGAATCACTGTCTTCTTAATGCTGTAGCAGTGATAGATCATCTTGTGGCCACTAGGGGCAGAAGAGTTCAGACATGCTGTCCACTGTTTTTGTCTCCTCCAACATGAGGGAAACATTTGTCTCTAAGACTTTGCTTGACAGTGTCACCCTCCATTTTTATTTATTTGCTCATTCGTTTACTGATCGGTAATTAGGGCAGAAATAGGTCAAACTGAATTTTTAAGCGCGCCCTCTTTTGGCCCACAAGGAAAAGTACTTCAAACACTCTGTTTCAGCTCTTAACGGTTTGAATGTTTGAATCTTTCATCAGTGTTTCCACTGAAAACAGCTGCTGGTTAATGACAGTTTGGAAAATAATGAGCTAAAAGACACTAAAAAGCCTCCAGTTTCCAATAGCTTCGTCAATGATTTAATTATTTTCATGTGGCTTTGAATAATAGAAATAGTTTTATTTTAGCAATCATCGTGTCTGTGCTGTAAATCAGGTTTTTGCTTCATTCTACTGATTTTGAGGTTAAACTTTCTGCACTGAATGAACTGAGAACAAATGAACTCTTTCTCACACACTCACACACACACACACACACACTCACACACACACACACACACACACACAGCTTCTCCAAAACAATGGCAGGTGACATAATAATTTGCAGGAGGGGGAGGGATGATGGAGGCCATTCAGTCATGTACAGTATGAGGCCCAGTATGAGGCCGGCGGCTAATGAGCGCTGGCCCCATTCTGGCTCAGCGTACACACAACAGGAACAAGAAGCCCCCCCCCAGCTGCACTGTTACATTCATGAAGCTCAGAGCTGCATTACTGCACTTCATCCAGCCAACCACATCACAGCAGACTGTTTCCTGTGGAGCTCTGAACTACACCCTGCCTGGGTCTAAGAGGCTGGATTTGAGTGTTGGACAGTGTGAATGTTGGTCAGGACCAGAATACAGCTGAAACACGTGGGCTACATGACATCCAGTCTGGTGTCAGCCGGTCTCAGCTCTTTATCTGTCCTCTCTCCTCCTCTCTGTGCAGAGTAGCTGACATTTGTCCAGGAAGACGCAACAGTCGTCGCTAAAGCGTCTGAAAAGTCAAGTTGTGTTTTTACTGTTGCAGTCCATCCAAAAACATGAACTGAATAACTCAGGTTTATTACAACATGTGTTTCATGCTTCTGTCCATCACTTCTATCAGAGACAACGTCGTATTTTCCAAACTAACATCTGAGTTCGTCTGACGGTTCAAACACGAGGAGTCAGACGATTTAAACACACCTCTGGGTTGACTAAATTTATGGTATATATACATACACACACACACACACACACACATACATGTATACTGATTACAGGTACAAGAGAGGGTCTGGCTGCCGACACAAGATGGTGGACCTCAACTTCACCTCCTGTTTTTCCATGGATGTGTAAAGAGAGCGCCTATAATACAACCATGTGTTTTCCCCATTCAAATAAACTTTATTTACACAGACAAGTGATTAAGATCTTTCAGTAACCTCCTTTATCACCATTATTTAAACTGACAAACACTAGCTCTTTTTTATTCAGGTCATTTAAAGACACATTAATAACCAAAGCTACAGAAAGTATTTCAGCCATTTTAACAGATTTAAATCAATATAGTTTAATTTCTCTATTAACCAATGGAAATTAAAGATCTTACATTTGTAGATATAATATTTATAATTCATTTATAAACAGTTTTAGCTTTTCTCCTGTGTCATGCTTCACTTTGTTCACAACACTGTCTGCTTTGTTTGCTGCCTGTGGTTTGTTTTGTCTCTGTTGTTCCTCTCGTGCGTCTGTTTCTCGTTGTATTGAATCCATGTTTTTTTTTCCTTCTCCTTTTTTTCTTCTTTATAATATTTGGATATTTTACAAGTGTGTTATGATTGTGTCGTCTAATGACACAATAAAAACAACCAAACAGACAGACAGAGACACATTAAACACTTGTTGTTGCCATTTCTTGGGAACACAGAAATTCATTTAATAAACCACAACACACTGAGTGAGATCATTTCACACTGTGTGCAGAGACAGTGAAGATACTGTGGCTTTGATAGAGTCAGGCCAGATAAAACCCAGGCCCACAGACAACTCATATAATCATTATGAAGTTGTCAAATGTATCAGAGGCTGCGTTCATCACCGACGCAGCCTGTGAATGTGTTTACAAAACACACATCTGTATCTGAACGACTGAAGAACACTTTGACATAAAGTCACAGACTTCATGACTGAAAATGTCTTTAAAAACCTAAAAACTATTCAACAGACACACACACACACACACACACACACACACACACACACACTAAAGATAATGCATGTCAACATGAGGTCTGAGATCTCTGCAGGAGGAACATGTGGCACAACTGTGGGGGTTCTCAAAACAGACTGCGTGTGTGTGTGTGTGTGTGTGTGTGTGTGTGTGTGTGTTAGTGTGTGTGTGTGTGTGTGTGGGGGGGGTTTGAAACAATAGAGAGAAGCTGCCACTCACAGCGTGCTGCGTTCAAAATCCCTCCTGTAAATCACATTAGCTCTGCTAGCTGTTAGCACCTGATGGTCAACGTGAGTTCACAGCTTCTACCAACAAACATCAGCAGCAGTCACACACTGATCTGCATGAACAACTGTCAGCAGCACAGAGACAGAGAGCAGAAGAAGAAAAGCCATCCTCTGACTCGCACTGAGGATCAAAGAGCATGAGAACGGCACATTAACTCCAAATCTGAAGTCTCCGTGGAGACGATGGTGACATGGATGTGGTGTAAAATGGTGGCTGTGGGCAGCTGGTGGCCATCTTTCAGCTAAACTAGATGCAGGATCGTGGTTCCAGAGTGGAGGGACAGAAGTATCTGGTAAACAGTGCTGTGGTTTCAGTGGAGTGGAAACATCACAGGAGCTGAGGATGGAAACCATCCACTGAATGATGTACGATCTGTTTCTCAGGAGCTGAGAGAGCGAGGGGGAAGCTTTCATCAGGTGGACACAAACACGAGTCTTAACGGATGATCGTACTGCTCTGTTTGATCACGTGATCATATGTTACTGTTGTTTAATTATCATTAATTAATTATGATGACGCTGCTTCAGAGTTTCATTTCAGTGTGTTTTTACTTTCATGATTCTTTATTTGAGGTGAGGTGACCCACATCTGCACCATCCTACACTTCCCATAATGCAACTCACTAACTTATTTCCTCAGTTGGTCTTGTTTCTACCAAGCAGCAACTTCCGAGGCTGAAAACTGAAGCCGTTAAACAGTGAAATGACAAAAACTGGATTGGGACGACTAATCACAACCAAGTTAAATTTGACCTTTAACAGAAACTGTACGTCAGCAGGACTCACGTTTGCAAACTGTTAAAACACTGTATTCGTGTCAAAACTGACCAAACCTCGGTCAAACATCTCAACATCACATCTTCAACATCTGGTGAGGAGTGAGACAGACAGCTGAGCACATCAACATAAATACAGATGAACAACAACAACAACAACAACAACAGAGTGACAGAAACTTGTCCTCTTGACCCATCCAACCTCCGTCCAGTGTCCTCCTGCTCTCTGTCCTCACTTCTACTCATTCTCATTTACAGATGTTTCTGTTTCTGAGGTCAGACGAACCAGTATGAAACAGTTATTTAATCGCTGCTCAACTGCAGTGGAAAAAAAAACGTGATTAATGACAACAGAGAGTTATTTAAGACGAACAATCAGAGAGAAAGTTAGAGGCCACAGAAAGTCTTTCTTAACTTCCCTGGCTCACAGCCGCCGACTCTCACTGAGCAGCTTAGCTCATTGTTTTGCAAAAGCTCAATTTACCCTGTACACACTGAAACAGCATTTAAAGATTTATACACTCTGGAAACTATTAAGGAAAAGCTCTGTTTGTTCTGGATGGAGAGAAACGGAGAGAGAGGAAGAAGATGCATTTACAAATGAACTCAGAGTGAAAAACAAACTGCAGAAACTTCATGAACGTCTCAGTACAGGACAAACAATCACAAGTGAGACAAATAATCCCCCCTCACCTGTCAGCATGGGCGTGGACACCACTACATGACCCTGCCAGACAAAGAGAACTGGACCAGACCTGACAGAAGAGGACAGACTGAACCAGGACAGAACAGGAATCAGTCCAGAACCAGGCGCTACAGGTCAGAACAAACTGAATAGAAACAGAGAACCGAGTATAAAGTAGATTATCAATATAATTCAACTTGAAAAGTGCTTGGTATTCTGTTGTGTTTTCCCTCCACTGAAGCATCAGAGCCACCGGGCCTCAAACGTCCAGGGTAAAAATCACCAGTTCAACTACGACAAACAATCTGGAAATAGCAACCCGGCTCAGGACTGGGATCCAGCTGCTGCGACGATAAGGAGAGGAATTCCAGTGCACCCCCTCCTATGTAAATGTAACATTACTCTGGGTTTCCTGCCAGCCAGTTTCCTGTGTGTGTGTGTGTGTGTGTGTGTGTGTGTGTGTGTGTGTGTGGACATAACGGTGTGACTTGGCGCTCTTGTTCAGGAGGTTTGCAGGTTTCAGAAAGCACTAAATTAAGTTGAAAATTGATTTTTGTTCAATTAATTATTAAGATTCGGTGCTGTTCTGATTAAACAGCCAGTTAAAGTTGTTAAAGCTCCAT
Organism: Seriola lalandi dorsalis; assembly: GCF_002814215.2. Taxonomy (NCBI): domain Eukaryota; kingdom Metazoa; phylum Chordata; class Actinopteri; order Carangiformes; family Carangidae; genus Seriola; species Seriola lalandi. Next base: position 208,176 of record NW_019525461.1, read on the forward strand.
ATTTTCTTCTTCTGTGTTTTATTTGAAGTGGTGATCCATAAGATATATTTGTGGTTCATCTCAGTGTAGTTTTACATCTCCTCTCTCAGGCTTCTCTCTGGAGCTCTAGTAACAACAGGTCAATGAGCCAATCAGAAGAGAGGAGGCTCTGAGCCTCCACTCTTCTGATTGGCTGACTGTTTCTGAGTGATCCAATAAAAATATAGCAGATTTCAGGTAAAACACTCAGAGAAACCAAATCCTGTAAAGGTTTGGATGGTGGGTCCAGGTGGGCGGGGCTTGTCACTTGTCTGTATTCACTGACTTGTGAATATCCTGATTTATTATCTGGTTTCATTCTCCACTAACTGCAGTAAAACTAATCTATCTGAGACTGTGGTTTAAAACTGCATGTACTTTACATCACTGGCGGCCATTTTCCAGAGCACGGTGCAGAGTTTCATGTTGTCATGTGTTTTCCTGTCTTTCTTGTTTCAGCTGTTGGTTTACAATCATTTCAATACGGGATTTAAAACAACCTGCAGAGACTCAAAACTGATCCTTCACAGTGAACATCATTTCTACTTTAACTGTTGTTCAGCTCAAAGTAAAGTTGTCTACAGGAGAGAGCGGGAGTGTCTACACACGATGTGTTCAGGCACGGAGCTAAGTGTAGGTCATTCATGTTCTGGCAGCGCTGAGAGCTCAACACACAACTCCGCCCCAATTAGTTGCACCTGTGTCTCATTACCTGCTCCTGTCTCTGTGTTCCCCTCAGTCTTTGTCAGTTTGTCTGTTTCTGTTCCTCTGGTGTTTCCATGTGTTCCTGTTCTTGTTCCTGAGTTTTGTTCTGAATTTAGATTTTCTGAGTCTTCCTCCTGAGTCTGGATCACCTGTGTTTAGTTTCCTGCTTGGCTTCTTGGAAGTTTTGGACATTTACGTTATTAAAGTATTTTCTCTGCACCTACCAACTCAGGTCCTGAAAACTTTAACCACAACATGATCGACATCTGTTCTGTCGGACGTGTGAGAGACAAACGCCTCTTGAAACACACCATTATCTTCACATGGAGCTGACGCTGAACACTGAATCGACACTGGTCACATTTCCATTTAACCAGACCAACTTCACTAGATAAAAGTCCATGTCTAAGTTTACGTTAGCAAGTCTGCTGACTGTTGTTGCTGTAGGGGAACAGGAGTGAGGCTCTGAGGCGAGGCACTCAGGAGCGAGCATAAAATCAAAATTCGTCCTGAGTCTTTTACCCAGAAATCAGTTCACATGCTGTTAAAGGCAACCGAGAAAGTCAGGGAAGGTCTCACTTTAAGTTACATCACAATCTGTTCACATATTGGCAATAACAATGTGATTAACACGTGTAAACTGCTTCACATTCCTTCATGTAGAAGGTTCAAAGTTACAGCAAGCTTATATTTTGTCAATATTACACCTATTAATTACTAATAAATAAATGATCTATCTATCTATCTATCTATCTGTTTTATTGTCTTCCAACTGTGTGTCACGTGACTACTTTGGTCCAATCATGATGAGTGATCCCGCCTGCAGGAACACTGAGGCCAGTTTTAATTAGCTCAAGATGAATAATGACCCTGAGGTTGCAGACACACCCCTCACCCCACCACAAAAACTAAAAAATCTGAAACTATCCCCTCCCTTGTGTGCTGTGGATCAAACCATCGATCAGTTGTTTGTTTGCTAAAGCAATGAAACTGCAAATACAGTAAAATGTTATAATGTAGACGTCATGTCAAAGTTATTTCACACCAAATGACATTCACGTATCTTCGTCTATGAGACTGAACAGCAGCACGGAGATGATGATAAATGTGTTTCAACGTCCAATAATAATCCACCACAGCGGGCGCGGCTCCAGGGGGGGCAGTGCCCCACCAAACCGTCCCGCTTCATCCCAGAATTAAAAAATAACTGAAAATTATTTTATTTTTGTCCTTGTCGATTTGACCAATCATAAACATGTCACATTCAAATGATCAAAGTTTATTGTCGCGGTGCAGCAGTGGATGATAACAACCATAAAATCAAAAACTGATGATGCCAATTACACTGTAGCATCTCAAACACAGACAATACATTAGTTACAAGAAAAATATACTGGATTGAGTCGTATTTCTAATATACCAGTGCATGTGAGAATACATAATTAGATATAAGGGGGGTGGAGGTGGGTTTAAATTAAATACATTATGTATTATTAGATTCTATGGCTTTAGTTTTAGACAAAGCAGTGCATGTTATAGCTTTCAGTCCCAAAGAACACTGATACAGGACCCCCAGTAACGAGTCTTTAAGTCTGTCAGTTAGTGACCAGTCCACATCTCTTAATGCCCCCCCCCAATCACAACCGTCTCGAGCCGCGCCTGAGTCACAGAGACGACAAGAAAACAACAATTATAACAAAAATAGTGTTGCCAGTCTGATAGTGTGTATTAAAACACACACACACAGAAGTGAAGCCTCTTGTGTGCTACCACTCTCATTCCTGCATTCCTCAGAGCCGCTGCAGACTCTCTGGTGGGGGGGTGTTAATGGATGGAGGTCAAAGGTCACTTCCTGTGTATGGATTAATTGAGATGTGCCATACGGAGCTGAACATCAGCAGAGCATGATGGGTAGAGAACAAGAGAGAAGATTTTCATTTATCATAAACAGCCTGTTTATTTTTGTGCTTCACACAGGACGTCAGCTGAGACCGTTCGGAGGCTTTTCACAATAAAAGGATGTAAATTCAGAGAAGAAAACTATCGAATTTGCTTATATAATAATGTGATTTGATTGTGATCTCTGTCATACGAGATGTAAGTACTCAGAGTCAAGTGAGTGACCATTTAGTGACATGAGAGAGAATGAAAAACGTTTGTTCCCTCACTTCAAACAGCTTCTCTGATGAACAGAGCTTTGACTTGTGTCTCATACAGAGCCGACTTCGTCTGCCAGACGCCTCAGACCGTCGTCTGTGAGAGAGGAGCAGCACAGGCCGACGTCCTGCTGCTTCTATATGCTCCTCTCATGGTGAATATATGGCTTTAACAGGACCCAGACGCTCTACCAGAGGGTGTCAGCAGTTGGCTGAATTTACAGCTTAAGCTAAAGCTAGCTCGTCATCAAAGAGCAGGATCAGTTGAACCAGATCTAACTGATATTAGGACTATTTAATCCTTTAAAGGCAGCACACATTGGCTGTGGATGACTCACAGTCTCACCCATTGTTTTCTATGAAGCCTGGAGGAAAACCAATCTTACAGACCACTCAAAGCACTTTACAATACTTGCCACGTTCACCCATACACACAACTACACTGATGGAACAGCTCGGAGGAGCCGGGGGACATTTTAACATGGGAGTCTGTGGGGACTGACTCACTGTTGGAGCCAGACTCTAGTGGCCGTTAGAGGAACTGCAGCTTTTGACACTTCAGTGTTGACTTAACTTTTCAACACTGGAGGTGGATTTGAATAGGGGGGGTTGTATTATTATTTCTATTATATTTGTATGTGTGACATGGAGCACTGCCACATAACAATTTCCCTCAGGGGATTAATAAAGTGTGTCTGATTCTGATTGTGCGTGTGGCCAAGAATGAGCTAGTTAATATAAGGCATCTGCTGAAACAGAGCCGATGTGTAGGAAACGCCGACTCTCCTCTGTCATTAGGTTTAAACCCAAAATATTCCACACCGGAGCTTTTAACCCAAGTCCGTTTGGACTCATTCTTACAAACTTTCCAACTGGAATAAAAAAACACCAATTAGCCTGGAGTTCACTGAGGCTGTCGCTGTGTGCGCCTGAGCCCCGCCCACCATGAAACTGTGACTCAGAGAGCAGAGAGCAGCTCCACCAGAGATGGCGGCAAAGTGTGTCTCAGCATTTTTTCTTTTCATTTCATTCGTCTGTGAAAAAACGCTGAGACACAGATTACACACGGAGCAGGACGACCACTGACAGCCCGTTCATCCAGATCAGCTGATGTTACTGTCCTCACAAGCATCACATGTTCTCACACCTGTCGACTCAGTTTCACGTTCACCTCGTTTATTGATGGATGTTGATGCTGTGTTGTCTGTTGTTTCTTTTTAATAGTTTAACCACAGATTACAGCTTCTGTTTATCAATGTACTGTCACTGTGTGTGTGTGTGTGTGTGTGTGTGTGCGTGTGTGTGTGTGTGTGGGTGTGTGTGTGTGTGTGTGTGGATATGTGGTTATGTAAGGAGTGACCGGTCCAGGCACATGCTAACCAGGTGAGTACTGAGTTGCACACACTCATACTTAAAAAATCCTCCAATCACCTGAGTCCTATCAGAGAAAGAGCAGATGTCCCCCCCCCCACACACACACACACACACACATACACACACACACACACACACACACAGGTGGGAGATCATGTCCTGCCCCCCCTCATATTCAATTAGCAGAATCAAAGGGGGATGCAGACCTGACCTGTAGTTTTGTGTGTGTGATGGGAAGCGACATAATGAGACGCATGTGGCCGTGTAGAGTGAGGAGAAGGGGGAGGGAACAGGGTGAGGTGGGGGGAGGAGGGAGGCAGAGAGGGGGAGGGAACACAGTTCAATGCTGCAATCAAAGAGAAGGAAGAGTCACTGAATGTCACAGATCACTACACACCTGACACGCTGCATATCATTAAATACAACATTGCAGGTACGAACTTGTTCTTTACGCTTCATGTAAAACCACAGAAGAAAAACTTAATACCTCGATACAGTCCGGCACAAATATCGCTGTATATGATATTATCAGGATAATATCAAAAGGCGTATTTCAATATTATTGAATGTTTTTATTTATTATTGAATTATCTTAATTCAGTGTAAGTAAAGATATGATAATTAAGGAATATTAAATGCATGATCTTCACCGTTAAATCAAAGTGGCAGCAGGGAAGTCCTCAACCAGACTTAAGGTGAGGTCATAAGAGGTGGAGGAAAACAAATGATTAATGTAAATCACACTTGTCATGGTTTCCTGTGTAACAGCATTTACTCCTGGTCATCTAAAGGTTTTTTTTTAAATCAACTGTTTTGGCACATTTTGGATTTTATCACATGAAAAAACAACTTTCCATGACAAAGATAAAAGTTTTTCTTAATAGATTGTCAACATCAATCAGAGTAATTACAGCAAAGTGGAGTCTGAACTCGGCCCACCCTCTTAAGATGAATTTAATGACTGAGTGAATAATCTGCTCGTTCAGAGCACTAACTCCAGATGATGTCTGCTAAGTCATACGTTCATTTATATAATGATCCTCATACAGGCAGCAGACTGACATGTTTCCAGATTGTTGTAGTTAATGGTTTGAAAAGCAGTTTGCTCCCACACACTTTTCTCTGCTGTTTCTGTGAAGACGTCATGTGACTCGCTTCAGTTTCTAGATAAGGAGGTAGGTTTTTTTTTAACTATGGAAATCTACATTGTTCATTATTCAATATTTATGCTTTTAGCTTCACTGAACATCATTTCCCATAAGCTCTAGATGTCTGCAGCCTAAACACGATGGTTTCACAGAAGAGTCTTTGTTGAGTTACAGCTAGAAAATTTAGAATAACTTCAGAGTGTTTGTAAGTTTTATGGATATGGACATAACTGAATTACGATGACATACTGTAAAATTACTGGTGCTGCCGTGCTGATGAATTTTCATGGGAGCAGTAGATTTTTTCTATCCTCACAAAGTAACCGTTGTTTAAGGTTTAACTCCCTTACAGTAACTGCTACAGTGTCTTAGGATATGGAAAATAAACAAGATGTTTTTCAGAAAGACCAATGAAAGAAAGTCTGAGTGACAGATTACACTGGCGTCATGACTTCAGCTCTATAGAGGCCATTAAAATACTGAAAAATTAAAACTCTCAATTAAAAATCCACTTAGGCATCAAGTCGTCACAGCTGCACCACTAGACACGGTCCAACATATCCCAAGACTCATTGCTCACCAGTAATGAAAATAATATGGCAGCAAACGCCGAAAGAGTCTGAGGATTACACTGTTAAAACAACCGTAAGGGCGGGAACAGCTGGAGACGCAAAGCACAAGTCCAAACAGTGGTTCTCAAAGTGGGGTCCGAGGACCTCCCGGCGTCCAGCAACAAAGGGAATCATCAGGGAACACTTTCTGTGATCAAACATCTAGAAGCAGAAGTCAAACGGTCTCATTTGTGTCAGTTTAGGCTCCTTGATGTGAAAAAGAGAGAACCACCGTCTCATTCCAGTTAACGGTGGGAAGCTGAAGCAGAACATCAGTGGAAAACAGCACAGACTATAACTGGATACGGCTGTGAAATTTGTGTCAGGTTTTCGGATGGCTCGACCCAAATGCAGACAATCCAAGACAGGAAGGTGCAATTCCAGCGTATTTTAATAAAACAAAGTCCAAACAAAACTCACAAACCAGGAAACACCAGAGATCCGACTCAGGAAACAACAGGAAGAGCTACAAACAGAAAATCTAAATGCTGAAAACACTAAACAAACAGAAAACATAAAATAAATAAATAAAGTTTACTATTATTATTATTATTATTATTATAATAAAGAAAAAGAAAAGGCTGAGACACACAGAGGTTGTTGTAGGAGGTCTGGAACAGAGGAAGAGACGCTCTGATAAGATGAACAATGACATGCATCCACTCCGGTCGAGCAGACACTCAGTGTTTTAGGAAGTCCTGTCTGCTCTACAGGAACAACGTGCACACCAGCCTCAGACTAATGTGACACTATCTCTAATAGGATCAGGGTTTCCTCTCTGACCACAGCTCGCTCACTCACACACACACACACACACACACACACACACACACACACACACACACACACACACCAACTAAGACGAACACCTGCTCCACACTGTTACTACTAAATAATTCCTCTGGCCAAAAACACAGCTGTCCGGCAGAGACACTGAAAACATTAAAAAAAAGAGAAGACATCTTTGTTTCCTGTTGTCTTTTCCACGTCTCCTTCTTCCAAACCAAACAATCAGCTGACAGACTACGTTCTCTGTGGTTCTCTGTGGTTCTGCCTTCTCTCAGTCACAACCCGGTCGAGACGACAAATAACCAGATGTAGTCCGTTAAAAAAATCTAATGGAAAATAAAGTTTGATTGTACACAGTCACAGATTAATTGCATTTCTAGTAGAGGAGCTTCTGGGAAAGCGATTGTTTCTGAGAGTTAAATATACCAAACACTGTATGTCATAACATAAGAGCACCAGAGGACCTTCAGGAAATGAGCAGAAAATGTAATTAACCTGGAATAGCCCGTTATTTATTTCTAATACAGTGAATAGCTACAGGGAGAGAATAACCAACCCTTGAACTTTTATATGTTGTTGTGTCTTGTGTTTCTATAAATTACACTGAGAACGTGTATTTTAGTCTAAATGAACAATACATTTATGTAAAAATCACAAATTTATCTTCTTGCTATATAAAAATAGTCAGTTCCTTGTTGTCAACGTCACTGTTTTAAAACAGTCAGAATCAATAATGTCTTCATCAACCACATCATCTCTGGCTAAGTGTAAATGCAGGAAAAAGAGGTTTATTTTTATTTTGCTTTTAGTCGTTATAATCCTCAAAACCAGCAGGACTGGCTTCAACTCTCGCCTCCTTCAGCTTCTTCACACACTGAATTATGCAAGTTACAGTTAAAATTGTGTCTCTCACAAATTCAAATCCCAACTTTGCTATAGAAGCCATTAATCTTTACACTAAAGGCAGCCATAATGAACCATTAGAAATGTTTTCCATCCTCTGACATTCAGCCCAATTACTTTGAATTGAAGTGACAAGTAAACAAGAAGGCCATGATTAAAGGTCACTGAAAACAGACAGACGCTTCTTGTGCAACACATGTTCTTGCTTTTAGAAGAGATCAACAAATAAATCACGATGGCCTGGATTTTCCTTTTCAATAGAACTATTAGAATCCTGTTATTTCATATGGAGCTTGGGGAATTTATTGACACTATGACAACGATTTACTTTCTTCACTTTGGTCTCGCTGCATCCAAATGAAGCTTTTAGCATAAATTCAAGAACTGTCATCACTGAGGCTCCTCTCCACTATTATCCAATGATTTCACCAGGTTCTGTGCGCAGGCTTTCCTGTTACCCAATCATCTTAATCTACGTCCACACTAACACATTTTCATTTTAAAACAGCGTTTCAAAACCAAAACAATCTCCGTCCAGACGACTGTTTTAGCTCCGTAACGATCTCCATCGAGACCAACACGCCTGAAAACACATATACATGATCACTCACGTACACTGAGTGTGTAAACAGGAAGTAGACTGTCCACTCTACAGTTGAATAGTTGCAGAAAATACTACGAATGAAGATCATAGTAATATGTAAGTGAACAGCAGCTGCAAAGACAACAAGGTCAGTGACACTGTCGTTCATCATCATGTTGTATTCACCTCTGGTAGTCCAGGCTGATGAGAGCCAATCAGGAGAGACCGTGGGTGTGACGTCATCGTTTACAAAGGTCTCAGTTTCTATCTGTCCAGACTACAACACAACCCCAGACTCTCAAAATAAAACAACCCCAGAGTTTTCAAAATAAAACTGGTCCAGCAGAGTTTCTGAAAGTCTCAGAGTCGTGTCGACACCAGAAGTCTGAACTACGAAGCAAGTTCAACACTCCCAGGATAACTTTTCATTATCTGGCTTAACTGAACCTTTGTCCTGATATCCTGGACTATGTAGCTGGTTATCAACTGGTTCAATTAACCCTGGATTTACCTGTCCAGGTACGAGTGCGTTCATGTGAAAGAGGTAGAAGAACTATGAGAAGAAACGCTGATACCTGCAGGTGAATTCTGTTATACCAGCATCATAGAGATATAACAACATGATCACATGACTAGAATAAAACAGAAACGGTAGAAATAATTTCCAATTATTCAAGTCAGAGTGAGGATAGACTATAAATAAGTACGTGAAATAAGTTTCTTACTGAGTATTATCTCTCTTTGTGTGAAGGTGAACTAACTGTTATGAACATGTGATGCCGGTAAAAGTTAATGTCAAACTGTTTCTGCTGCAGAGAGGAGACAAGAAAAGGCTGATGAGGTCAGTCTGACTGAAATATTCATTTATAATCATGGAGATATTCAACAGTGTGTGGATCCTTGCTCTAATCAAAGACATCAGGAGTTCAGTTTTTATCTCCAGTCAGTGTCAGAAAGTCTCTTCAGAGTATTAAAACTAAAACGTAGTAGTGTGGACGTCACCAGCTGACGGATATCTGAACCACCTGCTGTGACGGGAGCTTCCAGTGTCAAGGCCTCAGTGTTTCTGAATGAGGCACAAGGACTTTCATCTGACCTGACTCATTAAGTCAGTGTCCAGGTGTATGTGTAGTAGAGCTGCTCGATTACAATTACTCATTGACTGTACTCATTTAATTAACTTTTAAAAAAACATTTAGGATACATGGACTTTCTCGAACTTTAAATACAATTCAACGGGAAAACAAACAAAAAAAATAATTAAAAAAATTAGATAAATAATATATAATCAAATATATAATGTAAAAATTAATGAAAAATAAATTAGATCAACTACAACACATCCACCCTTGCAGCAGCTTGTTGATAGTAAAGCTGATATCAAGCACTACCAAAAAAAGAAAACCATAAAATAAAAAGACAGATTTCAAAACTAAAAGGTTGTGTCTGTAGGTTTTTCCGGTTCATAAACTAAATAAATTAAACATATGCGAGTGTGGTCTCTCCTGACTATATATAGAATTATATCTTGATTATTTTGTTTTCTTAATCGTTGGAAGACAAGATCATAATCAACAATAATGTCAGATAAATGTCCCTGCTGTAATGTGTGGGCTTCTCAGCACCGACCAAATGTACATGAAACTCCTCAGGGTCACCAGGTCTCACAGTTTCTATGAATTCTGGGAAGGCTCAGTAGTTTCCCTGTGTTTGCAAATGTAAAATGTGTTTCAGCTTCAGTGTTTCCTTCACACTTCACCTGAATTAAAGTGGAACTAAAGCACAATTTAACATCGTGTGGAAGGATCAGTGAAGCCGACACCGACAAGCTGCACGTTAACGCCAGTTAACCTGGACTTCATGAAATCTAAGTTGGTTATAAGAGTTGAGACCAGCAGCAGGTGCATGTAGATTTTAAAATAGCAGTATGAACCGCAGCAGCTGGAGCTTAATGATAAGCTTATAGCTTATGCAGTGTATCTGCAGCCGAACCTTCCTGTGGGTCTGCAAATGTCTGTGCTGTTTACGAGCATGTAAACCTCCACTGTGACGAGACTGCTGATGCTGCCTCCGATAGCAAGGCTTTGAACTGAGCGTCTCCAGGGAAAACAGTCAGGGCAGCGGTCAGTCAGTCAGTCGAGGCAAAACTGTTCTGAAACAATTCAAGTCTCCTTCTGAGACGACCCGCTGAAATACAGCCTCGCAGTTTTAAAAATAGCTCTGATGTTATTATTTTTTATTTTTTTATTTTTAGAATTTTGTCACAAACATTTCATTTGTCGTTCATCCTAAATGGAAACTTCTCAACCACAGAGGTGTTTCCTTTTATAATTTCACTGGGTGTATTTCTCGTTCTTTATATTTAGCCCAGCGATGGGCTGCTGGTTGGAAAAACATTATATTTCATGGTCAATTCAACAATCACTACACCAAGCTATGGCCAAGAAACTCAACTCCACGCTGCACTTTAATCTTGTGTTCACTAAACTATAATTACTGCAGCCCATGCCTGCTTACAGTGGACAGAGAGAAAGAAAAGGGCTGCCGTTCACTTCCCTCCTTCCCCTCCTCTTCCCCTTCTGCTTTGAGGAGTCAAATTGGTTCCAGATGCATTCTCTCACGGCTAGCTCCACGACCAGATCGCAACATGAAAGAAACGGAGGAGAAAAGTTTTGCAAAAACTCGATAGAAGGAAAAAAAATGCGAGGAATTTCTACACGGAGTAAGTGGAGGGAGGAAGCAGGAGAAGAAACTAAGGGCAATCGCTTTTCCACATGGTGCTATTTATCACACCGATGACCCGTTTTAGATTCTCTAGGACCTTTATTACTGTCACAAGCCTTTGGGAGACAATGTGCACCCCAAATGAGGATCTAAGAGCCGTGTTTCTTTCATGTTCCAGGCAGATGTGCCAGGAAAAAAAAAACTGTACAAAGTGATATTTAGCCAGAGCAAATCCACATCCTGCACCCATGTGGACTCAACATCAAAGACCTACCCACCAGCATGTTAGACCAATTTATAACCCCATGCCCACGGAGCCCCCCTCAGATAAAACGCTCACTGGGGGAAGCTGGGACACACGCTGCACAAAATAATACTGAAGCGTGATAACAGCTGAAGGTCTGTGGAGAAGCCAAATGGCTCAAAAAAACATAGCAACAAAGCACAAAGTGGCAGCTCCATGTTGACTCAGCCAATTAACAAGTGAAAGCAAATTCAAGGACGGTTGTTGTTCAGCACCAGCACACACACCTCTGTGTTTGTCTAACCGCCTTAACAAGTCCCAGTGAATTAATTAGCACCATGAAAAGCTAATACACTAATCATTCAGACACATTTTGCTAACATGCTGTGCTTTCTTCTGGTGACCAGACTCCATTCAAATCAGCAGGGAGCTTTACCTCTTGGTTTCCTCACTTTCTCACAGACAAAGCTCAACAAACAAGACTTGCAATTAAAACCATTTAGCTGTAACACCTGGTTTCAATTAAAATAACTTTCAGCACACTAAGGTGTGTGAATTGGAAGGAGAATTAATATGGAAACCAGTTGAATCATGAGGTATTTTATGGGAGTAAGTGTGTTTTAATGGTATGGGATAGATGCCGAATTGAAGAATGGTTCCTAATGAATCGTTGGATGTTGTAAGGTTTATTCACAGAAGTAGTGTGTATTAGCTAAACAGCCAATGAGGCGTAAAAGTGCTAAATTATCCACGAAGTTTGCCACCGCGGTAACGGTCCCTTTCCTGACTTTATTTTCCTCTGTGTGTCAGCTCTGTTTCCTTCCTATCCCCGGCTTTCTGAGAGGGAACTACTATACAAACTATTCAACTACAGACAATAACTGCAAGAACAAAACAACCAAAGTTAATTTTATCTGCGCCATATTTGTTCCTTAAAACTTCAAAGGCTCATCCTAAAGACTTAGTTGTTGTGGGAGGACACAGGATGCTAACCGCCGGACCCTGCGTCCTTCGAGCCGGACCGAGCGTCATGCTAACGTCCATCCCAACAATGGATTAACTACATATATCGCTCATGTGCTTTTCGGCAAACTTACACAGCAGAAAATAAAAAGTAAAAAGCTTTAAGTTAATGTCAAGACTACACTGTTAAATTCGGCTTGTAATAAATACACGAATGTTGAACTTTTACAGCCGTTTTTTTCCGTTATTCCCACAGTTACTCCGCACCTAGACGCTCCGCGGTGGGCGGTAGCTAGCGCTCTGAACAAGTTAAAACCTGCTGTTTTTAAAGAAAATGGCGCTAACTGTTGGAGCATTAGCTAACCCGAATTCACCACAGAACTTTTATCAATCAGACTACACCTTAATAATGTGTCTACCATGTGTCTGAGTTCAGTAACGAGCAATATAGTGTGACATTGTTAAATTTGTGAACGGACTTTGGCGTGACATTCTCCGTCCGACCGACAGGATGCCAGCTGTCACTGAATCAACAAGTTAGTCCCGGACCTGCCGCGTACGAGAAGTACAGATGCCCTCACCCCGGAGTCACACACGCTTTCTTTAATTTACTGCCAGGTTTGCCAGCGCACGAAGGCGGACACAGACGGAGCCAGAGCCCAGGGGATGGACCCACAGACACGGACAGACACAGACGGACTTACCCTGAGCTCGGAGCGGCTGGTGGTAAAAGTTCACGGCGAAGAGGAAACTGATTATCTGGAAACACACACGCATCTTATTGAAATTCTAAAGTGCATCGTGGACAAGAAGACATGGAAAACACCGGTGCTGTGACGCGCTCCATGGATCCCCTGTTACCTCTCTCTCTCTCTCTCTCTCTCTCTTTCTTTCTCTCTCTCTCTCTCTCTCTCTCTCTCTCTCTCTCTCTCTCCCCGCAGCCCCCGGTTTTGTGAGTGGACCGCGGGGCACATGCGCAGAACGGAACCAAACCCCAAACTCAGTCAAACCCAGTAGTTCAGTTCAATACAGGTACACAGTGATAATCATTATAATCTTCTAGCTGTGATAGTTTTACTCCACAATCATGTGTAACACTGGAGTTTAACCCACCAGGCTGAAATAAATCGAAATAAATCATGAATATAGGATAAAGGGTTTAAAAACACTCAGTAGGCTACCTGAAGAGAAATACACATTATGCTTATTGTTTGCTTCCTCCTTCATATCTATCAGATTAATATAGGAAGAAGACAGAATTTTACACATACTGAGGTCATGAGTCCATACAAACTGAACCAGAAAACAAAAATAATGTTTTATTAATTAGACTAATTGCTCATTTACATTGTATTTCATCAGTCTCCGTCTTATGAAAACCATGTATCACCAAAACACCAACTTTTCAAGCGCTAAGAGTTGAGAATTCAGGGTGTTCTTTATAAAACATTATAATTTCAATGATTACATTATAATTTCATACTAGGAATTAAGCACCAATAAAATACTGATCAGCCCCTACTGTAAATGCAAGTGCAGTGGAAGAAAACAAGACTTTATCTATAAATATAGACATATATTATATTTTATATGTATAGATACAGGCTCATGGTAGAGGGAGTCCTCCACTAATCAGAGGGCCGGTGGTTCGATCCCCGGCTCCTCCCATCCACATGTCGAAGAACCCCAAAGATACTGAACCCCAAACTGCCCTCGATGCCCTGTGTAGCTAGTGCTGTGTAGCTAGTGCTGTGTAGCTAGTGCTGTGTAGCTAGTGCTGTGTGAATGGGTGAATGTGACTAGTATAAAGTGCTTTGAGTTGACGTTAAGAATAGGAAAACACTATATAGATGCCGTCCATCCACTGACCATATATGATTGTATGTGAGATTATGTAAATCAGGGGTGGTGTTACAAAATGCTGCCAAAACATCGGTTATTTATTGGCCTTAAATAAATCAAAAAATGGAATAAATTGGGTAAAAAAATACAAGAATCAGACAATATATCCGTCAGTGTGGAATATAAAGTCCTACATGTTGTTAAAAAACACAGACCTCGGTGGGTCGGGGACCAGCTGGTGTAAAGGAACAGTGTGTGGCCTTGTTAGATGAGTTGGTCACAGCCACTTAACTCCTAAAAGCAGCCTGAATCAAAAGCTGTAACTCTTTCAAATACATTTCCATTTCCTCTGTCATTTTGCAAATGCCTCTCATCTTTGAGACTGGTTTAAGATACACTGACGCACAGCTGAGTAAAGCAGGAAGTATGTTTTGATAGGCACATACTGCAGCGCAGATTTCTGGAGATGTTTCTAATGAACGCATCTGCAAAGTTTCAAAAAGATCACACTGAATATCTGCAAAACACTCACTGAAAACACATTTGTTTACCTTCAGTGTTCGTCTGTGACAAGTGAAGCATGATTCATGTTTTTATGGTTGTGTCTCAGCGACTCAACTCGTTTGGTTTGGTTAGAGCTCAGAGAAAAACGCAACAAGACGCAGTGTCACAGTGTCTTAGTCGCCTGCATCAAACCACAAAGAACGACTGCTCACAAATCCTGATCCTCGTAATCATCGACACGAGCCGTGCAGCAGCTACAGCTCCTCCAAGAAGTGTCAGGCAAAACCAGAAAACAGGGTTGAATAAGTGCAGTTATAGTATGCGACAGGTAAGTTTAAACTTTACCTGTGAAGGCCTCAATACTGGTTAAAAAGAGACAGAATAACAAACAAGAGAAGAGCAAAAAAGATGATCAGATTGTCAGAAAGAACCAAAGAGAAAAGAAAAACTAGAGCCACCTCCTCGTGCTCGTATCCCTCCGCCACTCAGACTAGTCTCAGGTAACATCGCTGTTTATCCAGAGTCACAGAAAATAATAATATTACATAATTACTGTGTGAAGTCTTGATTAATGGTTAAAAAGTTAGTGGCTAATGTGAAGGGATTCCCTTGAGGAGTTCTCGAGATATTGCGTTCACAAGGCCAAAATCATGTTTTGTGAGGTCACCGTGACCTTGACGTTTGACCTTTGACCCCCAAAATCTAATCAGTTCGTCCTTGAGTCCAAGTGAATGTTTGTGTCAAATTGGAAGAAGTTCCATCAAGGTGTTCCTGAGATATCGTGTCCAGGAGAATGGGACGGACGGACAACCTGAAAACAAAATGTCTCCGGCTCTGACTGTCGCCGGCATGGAGACATAAAAAGAGAGAGGGGGAATCTATCCCAGCATGCACTGGGAGAAATGCTTGGAAACACCTTGCACAGGTTGCCAGTCCACACAGACACACACAGACTCTCACACTCTGCATGTTTGTAAAGTAAAACAGCCAGAGGACAGAAGAAGAAGACGACGAGGCATCAGGAGGAATCATTCTGTCACTTCAGTAGTGGTTTATTGTTGTGTGTGTGTGTGTGTGTGTGTGTGTGTGTGTGTGTGTGTGTGTGTGTGTGTGTGTTTATGATATATTCACCTTCCATACAGATCTACTGTATGTGATTATAAACGACTGTTTAAGTTTATGACATAAATGAAATATTCATAATAAAATTTGTATATGTATACATATATTAAAATTATCTATGATGATTGTTTTTATATGCAATAACATGTTGTTAACCATATATGTAACTATATATATTTAATTTATATATTCTATATGTTTATATATGTCTTTATTATTAATTTCTTATTAATTTTAATGTCTCAGTGTCTCAGACGTTTGGTCTCTTCTGTTTATAATATAGACAAAAACTGACAGGCTTTGGGATGGATATATATTTATATATATATTTAGGTTTTATATTTAATTTTACATATATTTCACTTGTGTATAAACGGATTTGAATGATGAACAGTGGAGCAGCAGCCGTTAAAAATGAAACATCACTTGTCATGTAAAGTCACATCTGTTCACACTGGGAGACAAACTCTTCACTATGAAACAATATTTTACTGGTATATTTAAAATAATGTAATATATATTCTCCATCAGTCGAGTTCTGTTGTGTCACAGTGGAATCGACTTTACAGTGATGTAAGTTTAAACTTCAGGATGTCACTAAAATAACTCACAGAATAAAGAAAGTGCAGCTTGAAAACTGACAGTTTCGTTAAAACCTCCTGGATGTCGGCGGAACACATCCTCCTCCTCCTCGTCTGATCCGCTTGTGCAGTTTGTAGAAATAAATTACCAGGAAATAAATATGATTACAGTGACTGATGCTTCTCTGCTAATGTGATCCGCACGGTTTGAAATAAGAACGCCTGCTCTGGAAACAGCTGGAGAAGTGGAGCAGACTGCAGGGTGCGTTCAGGACAGTGAACCAGTTCCTTCTTACTCTTCATGAACAATTAGAGACTCATGTTTTATTGTTTTTGTCAGATCCAGAAGCTGCGATTGTGAAATTCACTGCAGAGAACTGAAATACTTTCCCACAGACAGGAGATGGTGAAATTATAGAGCAAGGTCGGAGGGGAACAATGACCCAGTGTGGTGGTGGCCGCCCGACTCACAAACATCAGCGTTTCTCAAAGTGCTGCACACTGAGTCAAATTCAACATTGTTTTATTATTTTGTCTGGTTCTTTTTGGACCAGGCTTTTCAGGGTCGCTTTACTAGAGTTCGACTGTCTCCAGCGATGAATCAATATATTTGTTTATGGTGTAAGTCTGTTCCTGACCCCAGGAGCCGAGTCCTCCCTGTGAGGCAGAACCAGTTTCATGGAGTCAGTGGCAGATCTGTTTTTCAGCAAGATCTCAGCTAATGTCATTTACTGATGCTAATCCAATATCTTGTGTTTTTTCTTTCCAGCCAAATTAATTCTGGTACAAGATTACAGGCAGGGAGGAGGTTTCTATTGTTTTGTGAAAGGTCATTTTGTTTGCTCCATGCTGTCTGAAGGACGAGTGGTCCACAGGAACATACTGGTAAAAGCAAAGCGCTCATTAACTGCAGCATCATGTACTTTAATGGGCTCAACATAGAATGAGGTTTTAAAAAGAGCAGAAGAAACAGGGATTCAAACAGAGCCACGATGAAAGAGACTCAGAGAGCGAGCGCAGATGTAGAAGCAGCGTTCGACATAATCATTAGTAATGTTTGATACGGACTAATCTAATCGATCAGCATCCCTCCTCTGAGACTCTGTTCATCAATTTACACAAGGTTATTATTGAAAAGCAAACGAGGTGTGAGTCGACTGTAGTTTTAACTCCACGCATCAGCCTCAGTGTTCAACACAGTAAAGACTAAACGTTCTGATCTCCTCCTGATCCATCATCTCTTAAATTCTTCATTTGTAAACGAGTTTCATGTGTTTTCAAGAGTCGTGTTGTTGCTGTTTGTCTTCATCTGTCAGCAGGTTGTGATACAGAAGCTGAGACCGTCTGTTCGGTCTACGACGACCACGAGGAGCCACGCCTTCGAGGGATGCGCTTTCCTTTGAACACTAAAGGATCTACTAAATCCTTCTGGAAAACCTTTTAAAAGCCTGAACAGTTAAAACTCTCAAGTCATTCATATTAGAAAAGCAGCACTGATAAACCTCATCTTTGCTGCAGAAATAAGTTTTATTTGTGTTCTTCGTGCTGTAGACGACCCCTCACACCGACCACACGACCCGCCGGGGCTGTTGTGACCCCCCGATTGGAAACCAGTGTTTCAGAAGAGAGCAGAAGTGGTGCTTGGTAACAGGTGCTTCATTATTGTGACTGTGATCACTGTGACTTCTAACGTGACTGTACAGGCCGACTTTAAATATACAAGGAAGTCCTCGTTCTCTGCTCTGCGTCGCCACGACACAAAAACCATTCACACAAGACAGATAGTGATTTTTCAATATATCCATCCAGTGACAGGAAGTGCTGTTTTCCAGGGGGGGGGTCCTCCCAGTCTGTCCCCTCATTGTCCTTCTTAATGCCCGTGTCAACAGGGCCAGGCGGCTTTTTGTGCCACACGGCCGACGAACAGCAGGGAAATCTGTGTCGAGGGAGACCCCCTCCTTTGTGACGGGTCAAAGGTCGTGAGTGAGGAGGATGTCAGGGGCTGGAGTCAGCACTTTGGCCCCATGTGGCTTCATCATGCTGTCGATGGGCATGAATAGTGAGGGGCCGACCGGCAGCGGGGG
>NW_019525461.1:226546-256290 GCF_002814215.2 Seriola lalandi dorsalis
GGGGGGGGGGTGAATCATGTATTCATGCTGATGGACAGAGGTCTTCTGGGAGTCTCAGAAACATCTGACACCCAGTCTGTGAAGTGCAGCGTAACATGAGCTTATTTTGGCGGATATTTCAGTGTGAGTCATGATTTCAGTTTTAAATTTTATTACACTGAATGAAAATATGAAAATGATGATGATGTGACTTTTGTTGGTCTTGTACCAAACAAACATGTTCATCTCTGTCTCTGTGGAACCACCAGGCTTCATTTCAGCTCTGTGGGACATTGAACCTGGAGGTGTTTCGATAATATTTTGATGAATTGCTCAACCCCGAGTTATGGCGATGTGAAATCATAGCAGGTGTTTCAGCAGCAGCTGTAGTGAATGAAATATTCCTTGTAAATCTGACAGTTACAGACGAGTCCAGCTCCTGCAGCGCAGTCAGACGAGTCCTGACAGCGTCTCACGCCAACACGAGTCAGAAGGAAATACACTCGAAATATGAGAAGACTAAACTTGGCTCTGACGCATCAGGTGTAGACACACACACACACACACACACACACACACAGACACACACACACACACCTTACTTGTCAACTGACCAGCTCCGTCTGTCGGAGAGGAGAGCGTACAGATGACACATGGGAACTGAACGTAGACAGTCCTCTGTGAATGCCACGGAAACACTTCTGCCTCTTTCCCCCAGAAAACTGAATGTCCATCCGACTCCATCAGGCTCTGGATGCCACCAAGCTCCACCCGCCTTTGTTTCCATGTCCCGGTCCTGTAGGGAGAGTCTGGATCTTGACATATTCGACCTCCAGACAGAGGCCACGACCTTCTGCCGACGCTGTAAGGTTTGGTGGAGGAGGACACGGCTCATCGGAGCCTGCGGTGCCTCCTCATTGTTCTACCACAACATTGTTGGAGGTTTGGCCCGAGCGTTGAGATTATTTTGATCAGGAATTCCCCTCTGATGATGCTGCACCAACACCACCACCACTCCATCCACACACCCACACCAGAGCTGGTCAGACGCTCCGTAGATTTAGAGGCATGATGTTTTCAGGTTGTCTGTCGTTCTCGTGGACACGATATCTCTGTAACGCCTCGAAGGAACTTCTTCTCCTTCATTAGGACTCAAGGATGAACTGATTAGATTTTGGTGGGCAAAGGTCGAAGGTCAAGGTCATTGTGACCTCACAAAACACTTTTTAGCCATAACTCAAAACTTCACATAGCAATTATGACAAATGGTTCATATATTCTATGACTCTGGATCAACAGGGGTGTAACCTGGAACTAGTCTGAGTGGCGGAGGGATACGAGCGTGAGGAGGTGATTCTAGTCTATGTAGCACCAAATCGTAGCAGAGATAAACCCAACCAAGCACCTGGCGACCTCCAACACAACCAGACTGTGTGTGTGTGTGTCCTGTGGTTGGTGCTTTATATATAAAGTGAGTGTTTATCTGTTGATCTTTTATATTTCTCACTGATATGAAAGTCACTAGAAACATGATTAATAACACACACACACACACACACATCTGTCCACAGCAGCTGACTGACCAGGCGTCTGCAGAGTAAAGTGTGTGTTGAAGACAGAGACTCTTGTTTGGATGAGACTGATGGTCCAGACCCGGAGGCCAGAGGCTCCATCAGTCACTGAGCGACCGGCTCCGGCTCCAGAATAAAGCTCCACTGTCTCTGGCAGATGGAGTTGGACACAATGATGAATTCAGTGTTGTTGTTTTGCATCAGTGCTGTCACTGTCTCCGCTGACCAGATGTTATTTAATTTCACTTGTTACGCAGCTCCACAGATGTCCGAGTGCGTGTGTGTGTGTCTGAATTAAACTCATTACAGTAACGAGCCAGCGTTGGCCCGGTCACTGTTAACGTTCAGACTGTATTAGCAGGACAAGGTTCATCTGGTCTGAGCTACTCATCACCACGACAACCAGTCCTCCAACCTGAACAACCCTCTGATACGACCCAGAGGAGCGTCTCCTGCGGCTGCAGGAAGTACCGGACCTTGGTTGTCACGGTTACAATAATAAACACGTGGACTGTACCGTGGTTACTTTAATAACGGTCACGGCTTGGTTAGGTTCAGGAAAAGATCGTGATTTGGGTTAAAATAAGTCCTTCCTCAACATCAGACGATCTTTGTTGTCATGGTTACAATATTAGAAAAATACTAATGTCCTTTAGCTTTTCTTATTGGGATAATAAAGAAAATGATTTAATCAGTAACAGTGAAGAGCAAATGTATAAAAGAACAAGTTTAAACCCAGCAGTAAAAACAGTGTGTTCAATTACACACACACACACACACACACACACACACACACACACACACACATCTCACTTATATAATAACAAACAATAAATTCCTTTCACAGTGTCAGAACCTTGTGTCTGCTGTGTTCATAGATGATCTACAGGATCCACTGACACTGAGGGATGATCAGTCACACACACACACACACACACACACACACACACACACACACACACACACATACAAACACACTGATTTAATGTTCAATGTTTTGGATGACACAGACAAATAAATTATAAAATGCTTCTTTGTCATTGGTCTTTTAATTTGAAGGACTTGTTGAAAGATACAGTTCTCATTAGCTAATTTCACTCCTGTGAGTGTGTGTGAGTGTGAGTGTGTGTGAGTGTGTGTGTGTGAGTGTGTGTGTGTTCGTGCACAGTCTCAGCCAATCACAGTCAGATTTGTTTTTCCAGGCTTCAGAAAACTTAATCAAAAACTCTTGTTTTGAAAGAGATCCATGTCGTCAGGACATTAAACTTACAGATGCTGTGGTTTCTTTGCAAAAAAAAAAAGAAGAAAAACATTCATTATAAAATAAATGACGTGTCGCTAAAGACATAATCATCCCGTTGTCATAAACAACATTTAACTGTCTGTGTGTATTTCCCAACACAGTGAGGTGTGTTAACGGCTGAACGTGCCGTCCCGAGTGTTGACTAATGAAGGAAGACTTTCCTCTGCGCCGATGCTCCGTGTTGGTTCGTGGGGTCCATTCGCACCTCTGCAGTAACCCAAGTGATTAAAGGCACAGCTGTGTGTGTGTGTGTGTGTGTGTGTGTGTGTGTGTGTGTGTGTGTGTCGACAATATGAGAGCTATGTTTTTGTGTAGGTGTCCCTCAGGCAGCACTGCATGGCTTTTCACCACCTGTCAGTATGTGAAAACACACACACACACACACACACACACACACACACACACACACACACACAGACAGACTGAGGCTCGGGATACGGTGAAGGTGTGAATGGAAACCCTACGTTTCCCAAAGCAAACAACATCTGTCAAGTTCACACTGGCTGCTCATGTACAGTATGTGTTCATACTGGCTGCACACACACACACACACACACACACACACACACACACACACACACACACACACACACACACACAGAGAAAAGGCAGTAAAGGAGAAAGAGCAGGCTCTGTCAGGGACTTGGTGTCAGCCATGATGGATGGGAAACAGGAACATATGCTTTGCTATTGTTACCCAGAAACCCCCCCTTCACTCAGTGAGCTGTTTGCTGGGTTTCCAGGATCCGGCTCTGACATGGCGGGAAGGTTGGCCGTGACTCACGACGCCATTACAAGTAGAATGAAGGAAAATAACAGGAGCCACCTGCGGCCCACTCCAGAGATGTTTTCCTGTAGCTGTGAGGACCAACCTTCATCACAGGGACACAGGGGAAGTGACAGCTTTGTATTTCAACAATTTATTACAAATAAATCAATTTCAATCAGTAGTTTTACATCAATAATTAAATAACTATGTGTGAAAGAGGTCGTACACAAACCCACAGAGAATAATCCCGTAACTCTGCAGCTGCATGAACCTTTTTAGCATCTTTCAGCTCATTGTTTTGGTTTTTCAGCCGAACATTTATGTTGTAAAGCGCTGTTATAACTGCTAATGAGACACATAAAGAAGTGAGTGTGTATGAAATCAGTGTTGGACAGCTGGGCAGGTAGTGTTGTACTCTGTTAGAGTGAAGAATGATGACTTCCCATCCGGACACAGAGGAGGAGGAGGAGGTTCACAGAGCTCTGTGAATCGTCTCTGTAAAACAAATAAAAACTCAGACATTCATCATGACTGAGTTCACTGAAAGAGAGTCTTCACTCCCTTTCTCCTTTCTTCCTCCAGATCTATGACATACAAGGATTCACACCCAAGAGGAATGTGGGGGAGGTGATCTCTCCTCTCGCAGCGCTGCACAGTCCAACACACACTTCCAGTAATCTCACATTAACTTCATTCACTTTTACACAGACTAAACTTTGACTGATGTACAGGCAATTTTCTCAAAGTTCATGATGTGATATTGCAAAGAAAGTTTTAGCTAAATAAATACACTCACCCGTCTTCAGCTGGCTTCATATTATTTTTTATCAGCTACAACTTCAGCAGCTGTAAACGTCCTCGCCATTTTTCCAGCCTCTTCAATGTCGACTGAATGAAATCTTCAGTGTTTCTAAGGTGATGTGTCCTGAGGTGTCCATTGGTTAGTTTCACAAAAAATGCAGATGGACACAAATCCACCAATTACTCACCGTGATGATGTAGTGAGAGTGAGGACTCAGAAGTGGAGAGTCTGCAGATCCCGACAGAGTTTAAACCGTGTTTACGTGCTGGATTATCACAAACACATTATAATAATAATAATAGAAACATTGAGTAAACACGTCGCCACTTCTGTCGACCACGCTCTGATGATGTTCATCTGTTTCCACCGCTCTTCATTCTGCACAGACACAACAATATCTGTGGAAACCTGGTGCCATTGCTAATGTGCTGTTAATGACTGGGACTACTGCATTCACCACAACAACTTATATATAATATAAGGTGCTAATCTGTTTTTAGTTCCTCTGCTGTAAACCACCAGGGGGCACTGTTGCAGTACTTGTTAAGACGCTGTAGACGGAGCTACGGAGCCAAGACGGCGACTTCTGAAAGTACAATACAATGTTCTGCTGTGTTAGCCAGTAAACGACACACTACGCTTCTTTCATTCATGAGCTACGTTACAACGTCAAAGTCGAGTTCACAGCTCCTCCACAAATTACTGCTGCTCTTCCGGCCACCAGGGGGCGGAGGAACGCACGTCCTGACGGATTATGACTTAATAAAGTTGCTATGGCAACAACTGTTTGCCTGTTTACACATCCAGCAAACAGAGAGCAGCTTTTTTATCCAACTGGAGACGTTTCTGGTCACGTAACAAATCCAATTCTAAAACTTTATCACGTCTTCACTCTGTTTTCATCTCCAGTGACTTTTCTTAAGCTAATGGCGGCTAAAACCACACACTGTGACTGAGTGATCCTTTTCACACACACAGTCATTTGACCCACTGATTTATAAATGGTGATTTATGCAGCTTTAATATTATAAATCAGTGGTTAGCATGAACAAAACTACAGAGAGTTTATTTTTACTTCAAGCTCTTTAGAGTAATCACAGGGAGATGTGTGTGTGTGTGTGTGTGTGTGTGTGTGTGTGTGTGTGTGTGTGTGTTTGAGGGGGTGAAGTGCACCTTGAGGCCATATGTGAACCAAATGTGCTCAGGAAAAATAAAACGAATGCACACACAAACATAGGTAAGTCCTGCCCACAGACCAGAACACGGCCTCGGATCTTTATAGTTACAGGACGCCAATAAATGAGCCAGAACTCCGTGATTGAGTCTCATTTCATCTGACACCAGAACGACTTGAGGTCGACTCACATGTGCTCCAACTTCCTCTTCCTGGTCTAATTTGGGAGCATGGATTTTTTTTTTCTTTGGTGTTTCCCAGGCGCCATGTCACCGCTGATTAAATCTGAATGACACTGAAATGAATGAAACATCTGTCCAGCTGTTTTAATCAACATTGCAACGATATGGAAAATCAACGTTTTGTTTAAAGTTCTACTTCTGGTATTATTATAATTACAGGAAGACATCAGTGAACCACATGATAAACTGAGGGGTTCCTTCTTCTCCCTCCACATTTACATATCAGTGCATGTGTTAGAATATGTTTAATCATTGATTAATTAAATTAATATAAACCTGCACATTCTGATAAATACATGTTTTATTTTTATATTAAATATGTTAAATATTAAACACATCAGTAAGTAAAACTTTATGAGTCCTTTAACTTCAGTGTGAAGTCCACAAACCATTTAGCTACTTTTCATCTCCCTTTAAAGCTCCTCCAGTGTAAAGGTCTGTGTCCATGTGTAGTGTGATTATAGATCAGCTCTAGCTTCTATATTAATACTGTGAAAGTATCAAAGCCTCAGTCCACAGAGAAATGCACACAGCCTGTATTCAGAAACTGAGCCTTAAAACCAGCCGTCAGGACTTCTGGAACTTTGTGATGTCACAACAAAGCAGTCACCAAGCCCCGCCCACCTGGACCCACCATCCAAACCTTACAGGATTTGGTTTCTCTGAGTGTTTTTACCTGAAATTCTGCTGTCGATGTAAAACTACACTGAGATGGTTCTTGGTTACGTACGTTGGTTAAGTTCATGTTACTAACACTCTTATACCTCTGCTCCGTCCCTCTAATAAAGTCCCTCAGTTTGATCTTTGATCTCGACTGAATCACAAAGAGAAAAACTGCTGCTGAGCTGGAAACTGCATGTTCCTGTTATGGCGATGCGCCAGTCAATGATGTCACAGCAGGTGTTCTCCATCGACTAAACACCTGCTGTGACATCACTGGAGGTGAGATCACACCTTAATCTAAATGTATCAGAGAAACAAGGAAGCATCCTGACAGTGTTTCATCATGGTCGACTGTGAACAACCTGACGAGCGTTGATACTGGGCCACAGTTATAAAAGGCCACAGTGTTACCATGTCTTCTTCTTCTTCTTCTTCTTCTTCTTCTTCTTCTTCTTCTTCGTGTCCTCATTTGTTTTTACCACTCTGGGTTAAAAACACCACAGGGTCATAAAAACCATGTTTTAGATTTTATATAGAACAGAAACAGAAAGTCTGACCCTCTTTGCCTCGTCAGTTGACATGTAGCTGATTCCAGAGAAAAACACAAACACTAATAAAACATGGCTCAATTAACAATGTTCCAATGTGTCTGCAGAGAAGCAGTGGATTGTGCTGCAGCAGCGGTTTGAGAACGCACAATCTATTGTTACTGATATGAGTTCAAACAAACTATCAACTTTTCATGGTTACACAGGTTGAGCGTCGGCTCAGGCAGAAATTCAGTAATATTAAATATAATAGAATTAGATTATAACCCCCCCCCCCACCACCACGTCTGTATTGAGAAATTAAATTTTAAATTTGCCCAAACTGAACTCAAAGTAAATACTTTGTGAACATCCTCCATCCAACTGGGTTCATTCAACTTATTCAACCCAAACTTCTTTCCTTCTTGGTGAATAGCTCCACCTCTGTGATTGGTCTCTGAGGATCCTCCTCACTGATTGGACAGTCAATGACCTCGTTATAGGCTGAGGAGGGATTTAACCTGTTGGCTGAGGTCAGAGGTGAAGCAGACAGGAAACCTTTAACCAGAGGACCGTGATCCTGATGTGAACTTACTCTTTACTGTCAGTTGTTGTGAACTTTGACGTCAATCAATCGCCAAATCTTTTTACTGTATAGTCCACTTTATAGGGGCAGTCGGGCTCCTTGTTTCTGTGGGAGAGCCATGAAGAACATCTTGGACGCTGCAGAGAGATCTTCCCGTTGGCTCTGGTTGAGGAGGGGTGACGAGTGGCGTCGTGAGCTACCTGGACACAAGTCTGGGTCTGATCATCCCTGGCTGGGACGCCCAGGTGAGGGTGCCTGATGTTTAGACCTGAAACACCTGATGAGCCCAGGGTGCATCACTGACGATGTGTCCAGGTTGTTCCTCGAGGTGTATCATAGAACTGACCTTGTGTACTGATTTATGTTAGTAGCTAGAGGCAGTTCAGGTTTCTCCAAACAATAAATGACTTCATCCTGCCCAACAGCAGTGATGCTGCTTCTCTGTCCTGCTGTACTTCCGGGTTGTAACTTGCTCTGCTAGTCAAGATAAACCTTGAGATTTCACAGTTTAACGTGTGAGTGGTTTTAAGGAGACGTTTACTGGACGCTCTCTGTCATCTGTCACTGTTAGCAGCAGGTCCACACAGCACAGCTCTCAGGAAACGTCCCAGCACACTGAACATCGTGTCGAGGGATTGACTGTTCTAAGGCCCACATCTGCTAATGTGTGTGTGTGGTATGCACGCTTAATAAATACCTCCTCATATGTGCGTGCAACACTCCAAAGCAGCAATGTGGGCAGCACATATGTATATACACATGGCCTTCATTCATACCGAGGCAAATGTTGGGGATCAGAGGCCGTCCGCCGCTTTTTTTCCTTGTATTTACAGAGAGAGAACTGTGTTTGATTCTGGGCTGTTACACAATACAACAGTAATGAAGACAAGGGCTGGAGGCGCTGGTGCTCCAGGCGTTCAGTCACTCCACACACAGACTCTGCCGACCCCGTCCCTCACTGAGTTTTCCCTTTTCACCTCAGTGCACTCTGCAGGTTTAATTAGAGGCCGTCCTCCAGGTGCGTGTGCAGCAGGTTATTATGACATCATAGCTACGTTTTGTTGCTAGGCGACATCTACCGGTCGTAGTAATGATGACAGCAGCAAAGGGAAATGTGTCGGTGACGTGGTATAAAGAGAGACAGAGCCCACGTTGGGAGGAGGTGATGGCTGATGGAGAGCGGTGTTTGATTCCCATGTGAAACCAGCAGTTTATGTTGTAACCATGGCAACAAAGGTCGTCTGATGTTGAGGAAGCACTTATTTTAAAATCACCATCTTTTCCTAAACCTAACCAAGTCATGACCATTATTATAGTAACCATGGCGACAAAGGTAGGTACGCCACTGCTGGTACAGTCCGCATTATTTTTACCATGACAACCCAGGTGTGGAACTGTCAGGAGACACTCCTCTAAGTCGTACCAGAGGGCTGATGGTTGTCTGATTAGCAGTTAGCTAACTCGGCCAGTGTAACAGTAGCATCAACAAAGTGTGGTTTAGTTTTATTTCTTTCTTTTCATGTTAATGAGGCCATTCTCACATATGAACTGCACCTGGAGGTGCTCTGTTCGGTGGAGGCGAGGGGCGGAGCCTGGGCGGAGCAGGCGGGAGAAACATCATCAACACACCCACTCAGTGCTCGCTGTGATTTCTCCAGACAGCGACCTGCTCCCTTCACACATCGGCTCAATCTGACATTAGACAGACTTTATCTGAGGGAGCTGGGAGAGTCAAGTCTATTTAACGTCAGGTTCAGCTGATTCAGACGTACAGCTCCTCTGGGTGCTGTCCACAGAGCGGCTTCAGTCTGTCGCTCTCCTCTTTGGTCCAGACTGAAATATCTCAGCAGCCACTGGACGGATTGTCTGCAGACACTTATTATTGCCAGATGATGAATTCTATCAACTTTCACGATCCTCTGACTTCTTGTTTGGTGTCACTGTGAGAATGACAATCAGGATTTTGAGGGAAATGTCCCAGTATGTATTTGTGGTGCAGCATCAGTGTCAATGTGTCTATGAAAGAAGATTAAATAAGTAAAGTAACAATAGTATATTATCTCTGAGGGAATGTGAATGTAATGGACTTTGGACTCCACAGCGAACACATCACTTTCCCCTGGAAGAAGTCGGACTGGAGCGAATACCATCCTGGTCCAAACTCGGCCGGGAGCGTGTTGAGTTGCGGCTCGTGGATCAGAAACCGCTCTGTGCTCCACTCACCACTGTGCTGGTGCAATGTCAAAAATAAAGAGTCACGAATAAACAGAGTAAATATAAAAATATGTTGAAATAGAAAACGCTTTTCATATGTGGTGAGCAGAAATGAAGTGGTATGTATTTATGGTTCTGCATATATGGGCCTAAACCTACGGTGGCCCTGAGAGCTCAGCACTGACACTTGAGACAACACATGCTCACAGACAAAACCTGGATGTCCTCTGGAAACACTTCTGTTGTGTTGTGAGTATTTGCAGCACATGTGTTGTCACACTGATGAAGCTGTCTTCTGAATTTGTTTGTGTTTTGTCTGTTTGCATGTGTTTTGTTGAGCTGCAGTGCGGTGAGCTCTCAGGGCCACCGTATAAATCAACACAGTAATGTAGTAGAGTCCTGCACTGGTTGTGTATGGGAGGCCTCGATTTAAGGTCTAAATTCTAGTATCAATTTGAAATTTAAAGCTGCACTAATAGATCTTTTTATATTAGCAGTAGAGCACAGTGACGAACCCTCAGAGAATTAACACCAGATTCTGTAATTCATTGTTTAGTTTTTGCAGCCACAACCTGGTGAACATAGTGGAGCATTTGGCAGCTGCGAGCCTCAACAATCTGCTGACGGCCAAAACTAAAAGGACAGTGAATACTGGACTGGTCCAGTGATAGTCCAGTATCCAGTCCAGTATCCAGTCCAGTATCCAGGACTGGTCCTTAGGCAGCAAAGAACAGGACTCCACCTGACTGGCTCTGTAGATCCATGTGTGGTTAATTGTCTGCTAACAACTTTATCAGGTAAATTGAAAAAAATGTGTGTTTGTACTCTGCTGCCCCCAAGTGGCAAAAAGAAGCAATATAATAATATATATAATATATATTATGACAGCACTAAAATGTAGACGGTTTAATTCATTTTATTCATCATCCTCTCAGTGGAGCAGCAGCTGCTGAACTTCACCTCCAGCTCAAAGCTGTTTGAGCATGATCATAACAGATGACATCAGCAGCCTGTCTGCTATATCTATTCAGTATAGCACATAATACACAGAGGCCACAGAGGCTTCACCCTCTGTTTGAAAAACATCTATAAAAAGACACTTTTTAAGGCCACAATTACCAGTTCTCTGCTCCCGCTCTCTGTGGCTATATTTAACCCACTACTGTATAAATAGGGCGGCTACAGCTGCTGCACGTCCCAGTGGGAAACATTCAAACTTTATGTGTAGACTCTGGATGTCTTCTGTATTTATCTCCTGCTTCTGAAAAGATGCTGTAAAATCAGAGCTGTGAGGTCGAGGCAGGAGCCACGAACTGTGAAATGTCTCTGTTTTATTTACTATCACAGACGCTTGGCTCGTTTCTGGAGGACGAGCTACCGAACAAACATAAAGGAAATGCTCATTTTGGTTTGCACACTAGATAGCTAAATAGCTAGTTAGGTGTAACGCTCTGAGCTCTTAATATAATGATGTTACCAGCCAGTTTAGATATTAAATCGCGGGGTCTTGATTCTTTCACCGCAAACAAAAAACAACACTGCAAGTTTTCAGGATTTCCCATTTTAACACGACTGAGCTCAAAGGAAAGACAGAATATGGAAACCACACATGACTACTTTAGGGTTAATAATTTGTAACCTGGCTGTCTTAAAATGTTGAAACTTCATTTGTTTGCAAATTTATCTGAGTTCCTTAAACTTAGAATAAATAGTTGGGGTGACAAAGGTGAAGCTGACAACATAGTCCCACCAACTTTATACTTTAAGTTTAATCTACATCTAAATCTTTTTTTGTGATACCAACAAGACATTTCAAGTTGTGAAAACTTAAATCCTAGTTGAGACAACAAAGAATGACTAATAAAACCAACAAACTTGTATTGATATCTTGAGTTGCTGCTCACCTGTATACAGTATACAGGTGAGCAGTCACCAGGTGTCAGCCGTCACTCCCAATGATCGATGGTGGAAAACAACAGTCCAGTCCCAACACACAGAACCACAGGCTCAGGAAAGATCTCATTTTACCCATTGTTAATATAAAATGTTGATTAGTGCAGCTTTAAGTTCTCTGCAGCCATGTCGCCATCCTGACACTGACCGTCTGCCGCTGGTGGTTTGTGGGCTTCTTGTTTTTACTTTTGCTTTCCTCTGTATCAACAATAATCCTGGTAAACAGCTGCGTCCATATTGTCATACATATGTGATGCTGCAGCGTTCCCTCTCAGCCAAACCCCGGTGCTCAGGGCTGCCCTCCACAAGCTGTAATTTCCAGCTAAAACTGGGATGATTTAACCTCAGAAGAGAAAAAATCACATTCAGAACCAACACTCAGTCTGTGGTGTGGAGCTGTTTCCAGACCACTTCAACCCAGAAATAACCCCAAGACTCGATTTAGACAAATTGTTTTTTCCCTCTTTTGTTTGTAAGCAGCGCAGGGAGGTCAGAGGGAGGTGCAGAGTCTGTGTGAGCAGAGAGGAGATCTTCTCCAGTCAAATACATTCACAGCCCCGTTTACATCTCATTAAAAACCTGCTTTTGGTTTGTTTTCTTAGTGTGGATTTGAACAGGAGCTGCACCAGTAAAGTCAACTTTCAGATGAATGTATGGTCAGTCACATCAGATGGACACATAAAGCCACACAGTTATTCTAAATAAATTGTACATTTAAATACATATATCTTATTTGTATGTTGTATCTTATTCTATATTTGTATGTGATGCTGAAGTTATTCACTCTTTGAGCCAAATCATCATTATGACCTCTGTCAGTCCGACTAAGAGAGGCGTTCGCCAAAAACTGAAGACATCACTGACCGCGCATCCGATCAACTCACCTGGATAAATCATTTTTCTATTAAGAAACAATCAAAATCTCCAAAGTGAAAATAACTCCGGGAATCTTCTAACAGATGTGATCCCAGATGAGCCCCCATTTATACAAGAAGCAACATTGAACCAGATGTGAAGGAAAGTTATTCATATGTAAGGAGGTAGATGAGATGGATGCAAACAATAAATGAGCTTAACTAAAAGGGGAAACAGGGCAAACGGACGCTGTTAAAACAAAGAACCAAATAAACCAAAAGACGGTTCTAGAAACACAAGAGCTTTAAACTAACTTTATAAAACAAGAAAGGAATATGGAAACAACACCTTACTGTCTCCTGCGTCCTTAAACCGAACAGCACCCTTTTCCTAGTGGATCTAAAGATCTCAGATCTCTTCTGGAACTTTGTGATGTCACAACAAAGCAGTCACCAAGCCCCGCCCACCTGGACCCACCATCCAAACCTTGCAGGATTTGGCTTCTCTGAGTCAGCCAATCAGAAGAGAGGCTCAGAGCCTGAAGGTACCAGGTATCACGTGTCATTTGAAGGAGGCCTGTGGTGAGACAGGTGTAGTGGACATGTGCAGAGCACTATAAATATATGTAAAAGAAAAGCTTGACCTTGTGTTTACAGACACTGAACCTCCTGAGGCAGCAGCTTGATCCCGGACGCTGCCGAAGCATCTGAGCAAAAACAGGAGGAGCTCATTTGAGCAAACGAAATTAGAAGTGGAGACATGATTCAGACGCCTCGTGAGAAATCAATATGTTAATTTAAAGTTGTGAAAATGTCGTTATGACTCCAACTAACTTGTAAGGTGGAGAAAATGTGTTTTAAAGGGTAAATAAATGCTAATAAAAATGATTTATAATGCAGTATAGGACAGCTAACCTGAAAGGGAAAACATAAAACACTGCTTATAAAGTTTAGTTTCGATTTTTATTTTCTCCATTATGGCGGGTGGATTATGGCAGAATTTAATGAGTACATGTGAAAAAACTGAAACTGTAGGAAAGTGAAAAATTAGATATTTAAAATTGAGCCCTTGATTGTTTCGCCCCAAAGAAAATTGGGTAGAATTACGTTTATAATAACTTTCATAATCATAACCACGCTCACTACAGACACTGCGGGCGACACTCATTTTATATTCTCTGCATGAAAACCCACATTCAGGGGCAGGATTATAGAAATGGAAGTGAGCACAAAATGTGTGAAATCAGGATCACACCATGGAGACTTGACTTTAGGCAACGAGCCTGAATCTGGAGCAACTCGTTCAGGGTAAGAGACGGCAGTCTACCCTCCAACTTACTGACTGAAGTGAAAAGATGAATCGCTTTAATTTAGCTTCAAACTGTTTCAGCTTCCATTCTGCTGTTAGTTGGAGAGGACACTGGTTATGAATGCTGCATATTTTTATTGTTTAACGAGGTAACTACAGAGTTAGAAATGTATGATTATATTAAAATTAGTTTTTACATAAAATTCTTAAAGCAAAAGAGGCAGAGAAATGTTTTTGAAATCCTTTGCTGCTTCATTTCTTTGCTAAAATGCTGAAAACGCTTGTTTTAATGTTGCATGCTGATGTCAATTTATCCTCTCTTGCTTCCACCTCGTCTTAAAATGTACATAATGTAGATTTCTCTCCCGTGGCGTTCGCTGTAAAGGGTCAGTCTGTGTAGATACAGCCTCCTCCGGGAGAAGCAGACGTGCCTGTCGCCTCACGTGTCTGATCAAAGCCAGAGAGAGGGGAAACAGAAACAGATAAATAAGACGGACAGAGCGAAGGAAACATCTCAGAAACAGCAGGCCGAAAATAACACATTCATCATCATTTCAATCCCCAGCTGTGAACGCACTGGAATTAATCAGGAGTACAAAGCCATGAGGAAACAAGGTCTGCGACGCAGGCCAAACGAGGCCGGCTAAAGCGTGTTTACAGGCTGGGTTCAAACACTGGGATGTTTCCCAATTACACCTGATCATTACACGACCTGCAGAGGTTTAAACACTGGGAGGCAGGTGGGAGGGGCCCGAGCATTAAGGTCTGATGATTCAGCTGATTGATGCTTCATGTTCATGCAGTACAGATATTTGATTAGAAAAACCGGGTCCATATTTATTCCCTGTCACCTGCAGACAGCAGCCCAGTGTACACAGAGAGGAGTGGTATTCTTCACACAGTTGTTTGCACAGTTTTACTTGAGGTGTTTTCCATTCTGCTAATTGTGGTTCGGCCCATCCTCCCTCCTCTGTGCTGTAGACCTTGACCTGACGTTTGGGTCAAGGATGTTCCAGTCCCTTAAACGCATCTAGGAGCAGATGTTTTTCAAATGTTTACGTGATGGCGACACTCCGATGTAAGAAGGTAAAAGGAACAACGGCACTGCTTTGGAAACTACTACTACTTTCTACTTTCTCTTCATTCACTAAAAGGTTTTTTTCTTTGTCTTTTCTTCTTCTCTCTGTCAAATGCATCTCGGTTTATTCAGGAAAAATCAGGTGGCCAATTTAAATATTTGTCCTCCACAGCTGCACAGTCAAAGTTATTAGTATTCCCATAGTATCAGCCTGAAACGGACAGACTAACAACTCAAGTCCCTATAGTCAAGACCAAGAAGTCAAGTCGCTAGTCAAGACCAAGAAGTCAAGTTGCTAGTCAACACCAACGAGTGAGACAAGTCCAAGACCAACAAGTCAAGTCCCTAATCAAAATCAACAAGTAAACCAGGTCCCTAGTTGTGACAGGAAGGCCCCATGTCGCTCCCAATTCAAGACCAACATGTTTCTTTTCTTTCTTCTTCTTTTGTTTGAAGAGAATATGTCACCTGAGCTTGGAGAAGACTTCAGTGTAATATGTTTACACTCCTAGTGAAGTCTCACATCATTTGTGTTAAAGCCAAACTGAAATTTCAAGTCAAATCAATAAGGTCATTAGATTCAGGACCTTACTTAAGTCCAAGTCATGTGTTCACGCCTGTTTAAATATGGCCTGAAAATGTGCTTTATCCCTCGTGTATGTTGGTTGGTTGTGTGAATGAAAGCTGTAGCAACACGTAAGTGGAGTGAACACTTATTAATTATTAAACCTTTTACCACGATAGTATCACAGTAATATGTATCAGCTGCGGGGGAATCACAGTCATGCAAGGAACCATGTGAATACGCTTTCACAAATACATTTAATGAGCTGTACCTCCACCTCTACAACCCCCACACACAAGCATATTATGTGAATTCTCCTCAGATCTCAGCCGGGTCTCGAAGGCAAATAGGCAGCATTCGATAAAAGTCTTATTCCTGGCACCAACTTGCAGTGTGTGTGTGTGTGTGTGTGTGTGTGTGTGTGTGTGTGTGTGTGTGTGTGTGTGTGTGTGTGTGCTGGAGTTCTGGAAGAAATTATAAACTCTTCTGTCTCAATATGTTTTACCATGAATGAACCTGTGTGAAAAGCCAGGTTTTAATTAGTGAGACTGGCTTTAGGTTTCACATTCTTGCAATCTGGAGGGTTTCAGGGATTTGGCCTGTGACTGAGATGCTCAGCTGGTCCTTAAGGAGGGAAAAGTCTTAGGTATTATCAAATCCTCCACTGTTGATTGCCAGAATGATGCAGTGTTCAAATTTTACAATAGTTAAACCCATTTATCTTGAAAAATAAAACCCTGCAACTTCATGTGAAATCAGTACAACCACTTTCTACCATGACATTTTTCTGTGATTAGAGTTTGTGTTCTCGTTCCAGACACAGTAAGAACCCCCATTAATTACACATACAAACAACTAATAGAGCCAAACCCAAAGTAATATCACTGGGCGCCTCTGTTCTTTCACAATATTCAATCTGTTGTCAGTGTGGGTGTTTACAGACACAAACACAAAAGAATGAAACGCAGTGTTATGCTGCTAAACATTGGCCAACATTTGGGATTTGGGACAACAATGATCATGGAATGTGATGATCAGTTCATTGTGTATTGTGGTTTTCTAATTGCTTGCAAATTTGTTTGGACAATAACCAATTATAAGGACTTTTGAACTCTTATATGGTCTAACAGTTAAATACAATGGAAAACCCGTCCCCAGTGTTCAGAGTGACAAAGACAATGTCCACAACAGCTTTTCTGAAACGTTTGTAATAATACAACTTATCTCCATGGAAATATTCAGTTTTAGTGGAAAAAGGAGCGCAGGGCCGAGGGCACACACACCTGGAGATGTGGGGAGCAGCTGGCAAATGGTCTGGTTTGGAAAATTGAAAACTGGGATTTTTATGGGCCTTCACCCAAGTGATAGAGGGGGCTCAGTCAGGATAAAGTGAACACAGCTGTTTTCAACTAAACACCAGCTCAAAGACACAGTTTAGAAAAGGCAGGGTAGAGGCCCTGTGTCAAAATGTAGTTTTCAGGTTGTTTTATTTCTGTTGATATTGTTCTTACACAGTGTTTTTTTCTACGTAGATTTGTGTGTAATTAAATTACAGAAAAGCAAGTCACACCAAGCAAACCTGGGGTGGAGTGGCCTAGATAGTCCAGCTTGAGTTCTGGTTGGTTCCTGAGGCTTCAGGGAAAATACTGCTGTGTGCAGTCTGCATGTGCACTGCGCTTGATGGATCTGGAAGGTGACAGGATACATACACAACTGGACAGAGAGTGGGAGGAAGCGGGGGTCAGTAAGGGCCCAGAGCTCATCTACGCCCTGGGGCCCCTTGGCATGTTAATCCAGTCGGTGTTAGTTTCCACGTGAAATGATTATAAAGTTTGATAAAAAAACAATGTTCAGTAAAAAGATGTAGAATGAGATAAACAGAAAAAAAATCTAACCCTCCTTTTCATTCAATAAATACATCATCCTCCTGTGTGCTACAACCTTATATATATAAATACTGTATATACAGCAATAAGTTATATATATTACTTATTAATATTACTTGTTTACTTTTTTTTTTTTTAGCAGTGGTGCAGTTAAAATACAATCAGTTCAGAAGTATATAAGATTTGACTCTGACAAGATTTGACCTGGATCTTGTTTCAGGAATTTCAGGGTCAGAGGTCACAGCACTGACAAAACACAGCACCAGAACATCAGAGAGATACTTGGGGAAAGTGAAGATATATATTATGCACTTAAAAAAAAGTAAAAATTCCTTTCTTTCTCTTCAGTGTTTCTCTATTCTATTTGGGCTTAATTTACCATAATATATTTACGTGAGAAAATCTTGACAAGGCAGCGTTTTGGCGCCATCCAGTGGCCAGTCACGCCTACTACAGGAGGAATTCTGTTTTGTAACTAATTCAGTGTAGTACAGTGTTGGGGAGTTACATGTAACTTGATTACGTAATTAAATTACAAAACAAATATAATTGCAATCAGTTACAGTTACTGAGAAAAAATGTACACTATATAGAATATGACATTGATTCTGTTGCTTTGTCTGTGAATGACCGAGCAGGAACGTCTTCTTTGGGCATATCTGCAGAAAAGTGATAGATGTGACATCTTATAAAAATCACTAACTTCATTCAGCATCATGTTTTTCATTAAATATTAACTTGGATAGGTCATGAGGTTGTGAAATTTCATCAGGGCAGACTAAATAATGTAACTTCGTTTTTGTTGCATTTTAACCAGGTCCATACCTGGCACCACTAATACATAAATTCATTTAAAACGTCTAAAATCTTAATGTACATTTCACTCTAGGTTTTAGTCAACAGAATGAATGATGACTTCATATATATATATATATATATATATATATACATATTTGCCCAGCTAACACTTTTGTGCCTGTTGTGGCTGGAGTTACATTATATATAAGATTAGAAAGTTGTTTCATATATGTTGTTTTGTTAGAATAGTCCACTATTTATAGTATTAAATAAAGACCAGTGCCATTCAGTCTCAACCATAATCAACCATCAGGCAATTGTTGTTGTTTTTGACCTCTTTCAGAGTGTATAGCTATGCAACAGTCAAGCTAATGTTATATCACCCATTACGTATTATGTATTATGAGAGATTTACGTTTTTTTGTCCATGTCAACGTGATGACGTATACGGCTTACGTACGGCACATGTTATACAGAGTTGTGCAACTCCTTCTACGTAACATCGGCTGTCCTGCACGTTGACATTGGGGTAGTAACCTGACAGAAGAACACTTCTCAGCTGACTTCTCTGAAAGGTTCGTTATTTCTCTTTCGTATAATATTTCTCTTTTGTAGCTTATATGAATAGTCAGAAACTAAAAGAGGCGCCATGAATGTACTACTAACTCGTTATGTCAAAATTACGTTACATTTTAAAACAAAAAAGACAGTCAAACGTATCAGCTAACGTTAGCTTAGCTGCTAGTTAGCCTGGCTAAAGTTAAATGAACGCAGCTAGTGCTAGTTGCTACTTAGCCCGATCACCAGACTGAGCTGCTTTTTGGTTTCACTTTATTATGTTCATTCTATTTTTTATCGCAGAATAAACCGGAGACATGGCGGGTTCACAGGTCTGGGTCCATAGCTAGCATTGCTAAGTTAGTTAGGTCTAGTTTCACTGAGGCTGGGATGCTAACGTTAGTCGCGAGGTTAATCAAGGATAACTTCTGGCAGGATGGAGCGTCAGCCTCCTCAGCCATTCTGCTGGTTAACCTTCATTTGTTTTTATCTTTGTTAGCCACAAGAAATCACTGTAGAGATGAATATTAAGACTAATGCACTCATCATACTGTCGGCCACCCAGTGCTCTTTATTCCTGATTATTAAATGTTGCTCTGATGCTTCTCTTTGCCATATTTAAACACTTTTAATTTGGAAGACAACTGGACAGATAAGTTAAACTTATATTAACATTAACAAGTTATCTCTCATAGGTCTGTCAAGTAAATAATTGTTTACATAAATTGATGTCCTCACAGAGAACTTGCCATCATTCAGGAATTTTAGATATTCGTGCCAAAATAGTATTCATAGAAACAAAAATTAAAAAAAATAATACTCAACAGTGACCAGGAGTTCAGGCTAACCTTCAGTACAGGACTCAATGCTACAGTTTCTACTGTGAAAACACTCCAGAGGTTCAGTACCTACTGTACTCCACTCACTAGTTATCCACACTAGTGCATCTGTTGTTGCCTGTTTTAATGAGTTCTGTGTGTTGTTTCCACCTCAGACAGGGCAGGATGGGAGCGTCCATGTCCACACCTGCTGCTCCTACAGTGAGGGCAGAGGCCATGATGGCTGCCCCTCCTCAGGGCTGCCCCATGCACCAAGAGGCCAAGCCTGTCACAGGTTAGTGCTGCGGGAGGGACGAGGCTTTTAACTGTTGCTACCTGTTACCCGTTTGTGTGTCTCAGCAGGATTACGCAGAAAGTATTGAACCAATTAGCACCAAAAGGTGGAGGGATGGGGCATAGACCAGAGAAAAACTCTTTAAATTTTAATGCTGCTCTGGTTAAAGGGACGGATCCAGGAATTTCTTTTTTTAACTTGTCTTAAACAGAGATGGGGCATTTTTTGATTTCATGTTTTGGCAATTTCTCCGGAAATAATGTTTGGACCTTAATGTAAAAGCTCAGACATTATAAAGATGTTGAGAGCTATGACTTTGTATAATCTGGTGCAGATCCAGATATTAGTCTGGGTCTGACAGACATGTAGGATTGTTAAGACTTGGTGAGTGTCATTCTAGTTTAGCATTGTATCATATCATACAGTTTTTAATCATTGTTGGTAAATTATGTTAACATATTGTAATTGGTTTGTCTGTATCTGTCTCTCTCAGTGTCTCCACCTTCAGAGTGCCCCATGCATCAAGCTCAGCCTGCGAAGGGTAGGTCCTTCATACTTAGGTCAATGTCACGTGGGGCTGTTACATGATATGCCTGTTAATGATGAATTATTCAGCACCACTTTGACAAATACATTTCCGCTGACTTATAAATTAGTTTATTATAATTTGTTGGCCTAAAAATAATTGACTTAAAGATTTCCTGTGCTGTATTTGATTTGTTACAGTGGCTGCTGCTACTGCTCCCTGCTGTTGCCTCATCATTGTTACACAAGTTTAGCACAATTTGCTTCCTCTTGACTGCATTGCTTTATATTTTTTGTATATTGATTGTTGTAATGCTGAGCCTCAATCAGGTGTTCATGTCTCCTGTAGCGTCTCCTCCGTCAGAGTGTCCGATGCACAAAGCAGAAGCAGGTCCAGCCCACCAGGACCGGGCCTATGAGTTTGTGGAGTGTCCCATGAAAGCTGCAGCGGGCATGAGTGACATCGACCCTGCGAACATGGTACATGCACCACGTTAGTGTAGGGAGTGGGCGCTGTGTGGACGGAGGAAGGAGTGAGGGGGGGCAGATTGTAGCAAATAAGATGGAACAACTTGTGAAGAGATGAAGATGGATTCAATAAAAAGAAGATTCATCAGCAACTGTTTTGATTATTGATTAATCATTTCAGTCGTTTTTCAAGCAGAAAAGTAAAAAATGTTCTAGTTCCAGCTTCTACAAAGTGGCGATTTTCTGCTTTTCTTTGTCGTGTATGACGGTAAATTAAACATCTTCAGGTTTTGACAGTTAGTTGGACAGAACAAGTTTCTTGAAGACACCAGCTTCACCTATTTTTTAACGTTTAACTGAATAATCAATAATGAATATAATCGTTGGTAGTAGCCGTAGAAGAAGCGCTCTGAAGAGAGAAATTTGTAGCTGTTCAAAAGAATCAATCGCACAGCAGTTACCACTGAAACAGTCTTTAATCTGAGATTAAACGGCTCCACCATCTGTTCTGCTCCTGAAGTGCACAGCCTGAAAAACCTTATTGAAGTAAAAGATTTTACAGCTTTTTGTTTTAGTAACAATCTAACAACATCAGGTGTTTTATTTCTAAACTTGCTTCTCAGCCTTAAATACTTTTGCACATTAGAGATTGTTTTCTGCCTGAGTATCTTCCCTCCTGCGTGACTGCAGAGTCTTACAACTTCATTTAAATCTTTTCTCACTTTGTCATTAACACCACAAATTCACTCTGCTGTCACATTTTTAAAGATTCGAGTGTTGACAGTGTCCTTGACTTTGTCTTCCCTCCCTGTGTGTGCACAGATGCCTCCCCCCAACCAAAAGCCAGCTCCAGACCAGCCCTTCGACCTGTCAGTCTCCAGAGAGGAGTCCACCATTCCC
Organism: Seriola lalandi dorsalis; assembly: GCF_002814215.2. Classification (NCBI taxonomy): domain Eukaryota; kingdom Metazoa; phylum Chordata; class Actinopteri; order Carangiformes; family Carangidae; genus Seriola; species Seriola lalandi. Next base: position 248,384 of record NW_019525461.1, read on the forward strand.
CGTCACGGCACAGAGAAGAACTGGGTCTACCCGTCTGAACAGATGTTCTGGAACGCCATGCTGAGGAAAGGGTCGGTTGATTTTTCTGTGCACAGGCAGTGAAAAACTCTGGGATTCTTGGATGTGGTTTAACAGGTGGTTTAATCTGTTGCGTTCCTGTGACGCAGGTGGCGCTGGCGTGACGACGACCTCGGTTCTGGTGACATGACCAACATCATTAAAATCCACAACAAGAACAACGAGCAGGCCTGGAACGAGATCCTGAAGTGGGAGGCCATGCACGCATTGTGAGTCATGAAACGACCTCGCTCTTTATTTACCTCGTGTGATCTCTCTGTTCAGTCGCAGTTATTTAATGAGTTTGTGTCTCGTCTCTCCTCCCAGTGAATGTCCATGTGGACCGACCCTGAAGAGGTTCGGGGGGAAAGCCAAGGAGTACTCGCCCAGGGCTCGCCTCCGCCACTGGATGGGGTGAGTCCTTTAACTCTAAATCTGCCTGAGTTTTAGTTCATTACTTAGATTTTCACATCAAAGTTGTATTTTTGTTGTTTCACATGCGTCGTGTTTTGCTTTGTATTTTTCATGAGATTAAATTAAAATTCCATATTTATTTGGTGGTGCGGATCAAAAGCATGAGAAAGCGAAAAACCTCAACCCCGTCTTTTCCCTCAGTGTGGAGACACTGAGCACTGCAGCTGTTTGATGTTAGAAATATTAGAACCAGCTGATGCCTCCATCAAACAACACAAATGAAACTGGGATGTTATTTTCACCTTTCAACTCTCATGCAGTGAAGGCGTCTGCGTCATTCCTCTGTCACGGCTCCATTAACCACTGGAAGAACTTCAGACATGTAGCTGCCTCTTTCCAAAACAAGAGGCGAGAGCTGGTTTTGTCTGTATCACAAGCAGTTTGTACTTTAACCGTTTGAGTTACTTTATCTTTTGTATCTGCGTGTTCCTTCTCCTGCTTCACACACGAGTCAGTTACAAAAACAAACGAGGAGAACTCATTTTTCTGTACGTCCATAAATACAAACTCTGTAACGAAAGAAAAGCATCTTTAAATGTTATCTGTTGTTTACGTTCACAGTTAGTTTCATGCTTCAGAGACGCAGAGGACCAAAGAGTCTCTGTAGCCCACTCCTCTTCTCTGCCCGAGGCTACATTAGCCACTATTAGCATAACAAATCTCCGACCTCTCAGCATTGTGGGTCATGAAGGGGGGTCAGGTCTGGTTCTGCTGCATCAGTTTTATTTATTTATTTTAACCGTCCACAGTGAGTCAAGACAATGTTTTAAGAGTTTAATGCTAAATCACTGGAGAACTCTTTTTTTTTTTTTAAATTCATTAATGCAAATCCTTTTATTCTAAATGCAAAGAGCAGCAGGAGAGGAGAGCGCCTCATCCCCTCTGACAGTCACACTTACAGGGAATTGAACTTGTGTAGTTTAGTGTAGTGTAGTCTTTTCTTCTCAGTTAGTAAACTTCACCCAGTTGTCACATGACACCTTCCACGTAGCATCAGTTTGTTGTATCATTGTTTAGTCGTCTTATTTCTCCCCTCAGCTACGAGCTGCCTTTTGACCGCCACGACTGGATCATCGACCGCTGTGGGAAGGAGGTGCGCTACGTCATCGACTACTACGACGGGGAAGTCAACAAGGACACCTACCAGTTCTCCATCCTGGACGTGCGCCCCGCCTTTGACTCGTTAGACGCCGTCTGGGACCGCATGAAGGTGGCCTGGTGGCGCTGGACGTCCTAAAGGACTCTGATAGGTCACTGTGTGAACTTCTTACACACACACACACACACACACACACACACACACACACACACACGAAGACTGTGAATATGGCGTTCCTCATTTCAGCTCTTTGCAACATGTGTGGTGCTTTGAAAAGAAACAAGAAGAAAACAAAACGATGACGATAGTTTTAGCAGTTTCTCACTGTCAGCTGTACGACGCTTCGTCTGTTAATCATATTGATTTTAAGTGGAAATTATAATTTCATGCTCGCATGGCAGTTCAGTCTTTAAAAGAGCTTACGCATCGAAGCTGGTGGAAGTGTTTGTCTCACAGGTCACTGGGGGCTTCTGGGAATCTGATCAGGCTTCAGTTCGCTCTCAGTTCAAATACAGTTTACTGTAGGTGAAGTTCATCATAACCCTGATGATGTCATCGTGATGTCATCAGGGTTATCTCCATGTAGATCCTGGGAATCTAAATTTTTCATGTTACAAACTGCAGGTGTGGAGTTTGAGAGACGGGGCCCTTTGCTAATCAGGGGAGTCGAATGAAAGATGTTAGCAAGGTGCATTATGGGGAACGTAGGCTCCAGCACTTTTCGATCCTGACCCATTCAGTCAGGATATTTTGGCTGCTGCTGTTTTCATTTTGGCTTGTTTTAAATGTTTCTGGTACTGATGTAGAAGTGTCCACATATATTTAGTGGTGATTGTCGGCTAATCTAATATCTGTTTTTGTTTGTTACCATAATCCAAAAGTCCAGAGAAGGGAAACGCCCACAGCATTTTAAAAGTCACAGTATAACGGTTGATTTCAAAGATTCATATGTTCATTTGAACTGAAGATGTGCTGTATATTCAGGTATTTAATTGATTGTGATAGTTTTTCCTTATGATGTAAATGCTGTGTAAATGAACTTTGACCTGAGCTCGTTTCTGCTACTCGTGATCTGCTGACTCACTTCCACTAGTCTTCCTTTTTGAAGCACATTTGCTCTGATTGTAGGAAACATTACTTTCTTGTTTTTCCAGGATCATCTTTATTGGTGAGAGCGGTTTGACAGATGAACATGACTGTGGTGGGTTATGGGTGTGGATATATATTGATATTTTTATAAAGGACGAGGACTGAGATCAGCCTTACTCTGTACCCATTTCCCTTTTACCTTCTTATTGTGGTTAGTTTGCTCTGACCTCCTCAGTCGGACTTTAGGTGCAGGTGACAGGATTGGAGATTAAACTAAAAGCCAACCGACCCGTTCATAGACTGTACCATTATGTTCTTGCAGCATTCTTCAAATACTACAACACTTACCTATTTCATTACACAAAAAGGGATAAAAGATTAAAAGTAACCCAGTGAAACTGGATTCTCGTCTCGGATATATCACATCAGATGTTTCAGTGCAACATTTCATCTGCGGCTCCTTCAGTGCTGTCACAGTTCCCTGTCTCAGCTCTGGTGTATAATTGTGTTGCGCTGATGTTCATGTTTTTATTTATTGTTATGAATGAATCATTTGTTTGTGCAGAATCTCAATGTTTCTGTTCCCAATACGTGTTCTTGTATCTTAAAAAAACTTCTGGAGGTCAACTAAACTATCAATAAAACTGGTCCTCTTCTGCCTCTGAATAATCTTTGTCTTTGTCTCGGAAACTAGTGTTCAGATAAACTACAAGGCTCAAAGTATGTGGAGACCCAAACATTACACCCAGACATGATGGCTGAATGTGTTTTCCATGGGGAATAATGTGCCGTTGTAACAGGTTCTGCTCTTTCAGTGTAAGACTTTCCCCCAGATGTTAAACCAGCTCCCGTTCGGTCTCAGTGAGGCCTGGTACTGATGCTCAGTGACATTTCCTCACTCACAGCTCATCGCAGACGTGTTGGATGTTGTTGAGGTCAGGACTCTGAGCAGGGAAAACCATTTCTTTATGGAGCAAAATTGGAAGTTGCACAACTCTGTGAAATATTGTGTTCTGTAAGATTAAGATTCACTGTTTAGCACCATCTGCTGGACATAATGCAACAGTGCAGTTGCAACTGAGGCCAGCAGCAGTATTTCAGTGTAATGTCACAGTTTATTTAATGGTCAGGGTTTCACAGTGATTCACAGGGAAAAAGGGAGATAATCCTGTAACTGAAAAACAAGCAGAACAACTTGAGAATACAAGATATAAAATCAAGGGAAGCAGAAGCAAACTGTAGTTTTCAGCCTTGACCATGGACCCACCAGAAGTCTCTGCTCTGACGGTCTGAGGCGTCTCCCACAGGTCACAAGGCACAACAACTCCTTCAGATTCAGAGGGGCCCGACCATGTGACGGCGTGTATATCAAGAATGAAATTAAATCAATCTGTAAAAAGTGACAGGAAGCCAGTGGAGGGACACAGAGATCTGGACCAGTTGGAGCCAAGATGAGGAAGGTGAGAAGGTGTTACAGACGTAGATGAAGAGTGATGTTATAAAAGTGTGGATGATGTTTTCCAAATCCCTGCAGCTGAAGGGTCAGAGTTTTGCAGTGCAGTTTTAAAGCTGAACACAAGAGGGAGCTGTTTCACCAGGATTTTCATGTGACTCAGAGGAACTGATCGTGAAACAACAGATATTTTTCTCCTTGGTTTCCTTTTCTTGTGTTTAGAAATAGATCTCAACACCTCTTCTCTCTTGTCACTTCTCACAGATCTTTACAGACTAAAGTGACAACACTGCAGAATCTGGAGAAAAATCCACCCTCAAACACTCATTCATTGACATTATTAGATGTCAACTTCTGACGGTCAGATATTCCATAGTATTTGTTACAAGGTGTCCTAGCACCCAGAGGAATTAACAAAAGAAACCTCTGTTTTATGTTGCAATACAGTACAGAGGTTATCCAAATAGAAAATAAGATATAATTAGGACATTATTCAAAGTGATGATCCAGTTACTGACAGAGAAGCTACGCTACAGGAGAACCAGCAACGTGTCTCTGAACGTCCTTCGGCCGTCACATCCATTATTATATGTGACATATAATATAGTAACCTGCTGTACTTTTTAATTACCAGATCTAGTATTTTTTATTTTCTAGTATTTTTAGTAATGAATTATACCTCGTGACCCTTTGAACCTAGTGATTCAAGCAATTAATGATGATGATGATGTTGTTTCCTTTGTCAAAACTCAATTAGCTGCCAAGTATGTGTTTGGAACTAGACCACGTACTGGTTTTGGCTCATGTTGTGTCAGGACACAGAGTACAGGTCCACACCAGCGCCAAAGAATCCGTTAATTTCCACAGAAATGCAGCACAGAGTTCATCTTAGAGGAACTTTGACACATAAAGTCGTGCTGACCGATTGCAAACCTTCTTGACGGTGGTGACCTTTGAGGAAATGGAGCGATGGAGCCAGAGGCCATAATGGAGGAGGCTACAGTAGCTTATTGGCTGTGATGCACCATTCATGGTTATTTAAGATATTCTGTCAGAGAATAAACTGCTGCTGTCGCTGGTTCCTCTCTTGAATAATCTGTGTATTGTCCTGTTAGTGACTTAGCATGAAGAGCTAATGTGACAAACTCTAGCATTGTTCCTGGCTTGCAACAGTGTCACCCAGCAGTCCACTAGCTGGCTAAGACTGTTTGGTGTTTTCTTAGATAAAAACTGAGACTCATTTAAAAGATGAGTTTATAATAATAGAAGGGAGACCTGCCCATTATTTGAGGAAAAATGCTGACCCTGAGCTTCTGGAACCAGCTGTTTCCCCAGTGTTTGTGTATGTTTAGTGAAGTATCTTAACATCTGTTAAATGGAAAGTCACCAGTTTCCTTCATGGTCCCCAGAGGATGTATCCTGATGACTAGGTGACTTTTTATTCAGCACCATCGTCAGATCAACACTTTTATTTGTCCAACCGATATGGAAAAGTAATATATGACAAACAGTATATGACCCTAAATCAAGAATGATGTTGCCATATACGGTATATCTCCTATAAAAGGATATATTATTATCACATATATGTGTCCTCTGGGTATATGCAGATATGAGTTTATAACATATATGAAATAACTATAGTAAAATGTGTTAAAATGTCTATATGATGAACTTTTTTATGGTGTAACCTGTTGTGATCATATTTGTTAATGATGTATGTTTAATTCATAGATGCAAGTTTATTAAAAACACCAAACTTTTTTCAAAATCTATTGATTTTAAACGATTACACATATAATATCAACATATATTGACAGGCTTTGGGATGGATATATATAACACAACATATCTCTACTAGAGCTAAAAGATAACAATACTTTATATACATATTTATATATGGACATATATGCCAATATATGAAATTATTCCAATTTGTATTAGGTTTTATATATAGTTTTTACATATGTGTTTGTATTTCATATGTACAAATATTTAAAACATATGTATGAAATGAAACATATGTAGATATATATATATATCTACATATGGGACTAGATACCTGAAAAAATCCCATTCCCATTGGCCTCAGCTGATAGGAATGTAATTTACAGTGTTTGCAATATTATCATGCTAACATCACTAATTAGCAAATGTTACCATGACAACATGCTACATGTTTGCTTAACACCAGCGTGTCAATGTGAGCATAATCTTTAGCATTTATGTCATAGTACAGTAAGTTGTAAAACCACATAAAAACGCCAAAGGATAGTAGGGCATAAAAACATCATAGTAAAGTATGTTATAAAATGTAAAAAAACATCATAGTATGATAAGACAAAAATGTCATAATATGTCATAAAAATATCATAAGTCATAGTATAATATGTCATAAAAATATAAAAAAACGTCTTAGTATAGTTAGCATGAAAAACCTTATAGTATATTAAGGCATAAAAACGTCTTAGTATAGTAAGGCATAAAGACATCACATAATATTATGTCATATAAATGTCATATTATAATAAAGGGATAAATATTCCATAGCTAACGTAGAAAAATGTCATAAAACATCATAGTATGGTAAAGCTCCATAGAGCTGCCAGCATGTATGTAGAGTTTTAATGTTGTAATAATCATAATGATGGAGATGATGATGATGATGATGATGATGATGATAACAATAGTAATAGTTTATTTGTTACTTTTCAATACAAACATGAAAGTGCTTCACATGAGTCAAATACACAACATCAAAACAAAGCAACGTTAAAAGTAAATCAAACAAAAAGATATCGCACATTAAAAGCTTTTAATAGAAACATGTCTCAAGAAGTGAAGTCACACGAGGAAGTGACTCTCATAGTCTTCATGTATTAAAGGTTTTTTATTTTTAACCCTCAAGTGCCTGGACCTTGTGTTTTTATATGTCGTTCTTCTCGTGGATGATGAAAAACTTTCTTCCTCTTGAAAAACTTTTGACTCTAAACTTAAAATCCAGTCTTCATTTCTACTTGAAGCAGTAACCTTCTCTCTGTCCTCAAAAGCCTTTAAACAACATCTGAAAACACATAAAATAAGCAGCAACTCGCCGCTCTCAGCCCAAAGTGCACATATGGCTGCACTGAATTTCTGATCAGCTGTGGGTTATTCATGTAGGTGGAGAGAGCGAGAGCTTGAAGCACAGTGAGGGCGGTGAACACAACATGTCTTGTGGCTGCTGCAGTGCATTCTGGTCTATTAAGGCTGCTGGTGTCTCTTCCTCTTGACTGATGGATTCCTGCTTGTCTGATTGTTGAACGTCAGCGCAGGAGGGGAACATCGCTCTCTGACACCTGATATTTACAGTCCGTGTCGAAGACGACATGATGTCTCAACCTGACGTCTCATTGGCTGTAATTGGCCAGTCATCCGCAGGAATGAGAACAAAATGGATCCAGCGTGCATCACACGCCGGCGGTTGCTCTATTGGGTGCATTTCTCCTTTAAATACATGACTGTGTGGGTCGACCACTGAGCCATGTCTATGTTGCCTGAAATAATGTGTGCATGTTGATTTCCCATGTGTTTCAGAGAGGCCAGATAGCAGCACAGCACACAGCAGATGTCCAAACAGCCCCTGGCATTTTTTGTGAAAGTCAGATATTTTATCATATCTGCTCTCCACAGTCCCCATTTCCATACCAAAGAAGGGCACTTCTAGCTCTCTGTCTGCCACCCGCCACCCCGCCG
>NW_019525461.1:256310-261549 GCF_002814215.2 Seriola lalandi dorsalis
CCCACCCCCCCATTACCCAGCTCTGTCCACATGTCCGCTCACCATCAGCGTCAGGAGTCGTCGTGTCGGAGATGGGAGGCCGCGCTGTTTGTTGTTTTACATCGACAGGGAGTGTTTACTGGCTTATCAGCTAATCTGTTTGAACATGCAATCAGAAGTCTTTGTGTGTGTGTGTGTGTGTGTGTGTGTGTGTGTGTGTGTGTGTGTGTGTGTGTGTGTGTGTGTGTGCAGGGCAGTCACTTCTCTAATGTTTCTGCTTCTGCTATTATTTCAGCTCTGTATCGATTTGAACCAGGTTGAAATGAAGAGCAACACATTTGCTTTCGGGTTAATCCCAGTGATTATGATTCAGACGTGCTTGTTTAAATAAAACCATTAAAGCAGTTGATGAAGCTGGTGAAATCTCAGTCACAAAAAGTGGCTTAACTGCAATCAAAGGCAGTGAGCGAACATGGTGCAAAGCTCAGCCATCATCTGGAGAATAATGGAATCTGTAAAAGTAATGAATCACTTACTAACAGACAGAACCTGATGTTCTGGTCCAGTTCTAATGTTATGTCTTCACATGATCACATGGTTTTATCTTGACACTGTGTCAGAGGACGTCTCATCATCATTACGTTTAAACACACAGTCTGTAACTTCTCTTCATGGGAGTCGTCAGCTTCTGCTGGTTTGGATTCCTTCAGTGGTTCAGGAGGTTTTGACCTGGAGCTGAACTTCCTGAAAACCAGATCCTGCGGTCGAGCTTGAAAAACATGTTTTCTTTTTAAAAAAACTCACCATAAATACACCAATTATCATAAACGCTGTAAAAACAGAAAGAATCGTTTCCGATGGTCCATGAACTAAACATGTGAGACATTCACTTTGTGATGCCTCACTTTATGTCTCATATTAAAAATCCCCAAAAACAAACAGTTTGCTCTGATGGAAACATTTGTGATGATGTAAGAAAACAACTCAACAACATCGTGTGTCTAGTTGTTTTTAACGTTTTAATGTGGGACAGTTACAGATTAGAATTTTAAACAGACAAGATTATGATAAATGAATCATCCAGGATTTTATCAAAAGACATAATTTCACATTTGACATCAACAGATATTTTCCACCATGTCGACTTTATCCACCACGACATTGATTATTGATAACACATCAGCCGCTGTGTTTCCATAAACCTGCTTAATGCACAATTTGAAATTGCGAACTTAAAAACAAGTAACAGACAATTTTGAAAAACTCTCCAATGCCACACGCTCACATGAAATGTTTCCTCAGACTTTTCCTTTGCAAAATTGAAATGGAAACGTTTTTTTTCATGTTCATGTCACAGTTCCAGTTGTATCAGGCCCCAGGGAGCCAGGTCCAGCTGACCATCAGTAATAAAAGATGTCAGACCCTGCGCCCCTGCCGGCCTGCAGCCCCCCCCTCATTGTGTGTGTGTGTGTGTGTGTGATTGTGTGAATGGAGACAGGTGAGCTGGAGTCAGTGCAGAGCTCCACCAGCTTCATTTCATCCTGTAATCAAGACTTGTGCAAATACCCAGCTCTGCCACATCGTACTTCCTGCTCAGTCTGCGCTTCACCATATTTCACTGGTAGCTCTGGCCTATCGCCTCTGGGTGCTCTGCTCATCCCCGGCTTCCCCCCCCCCTGCTGAGCACAACCACCCACCAGCTCAGTTCCCTCGCTCCCAGCCGTCCCCTCCGCCCTGCCCCCCCCCGGCTCACGTCCCGTCCCTGAACCCTGCAGTAAGTTTGCTTCTTCCATTCCCCTGCAGCCGTCACCTGGCTGCGTCTTCACCTGCCTCGCCTCAACAGCAGCTTTGTTTGAGACGAGCCAGGCCTGTGCAGAATCGATCATCACACATCACTGCACAAGGCTTGCTGCTTAGATTACTGTCTCACCTGCTGTGATGATAAATAAATAAATACATTTTGTTCTATTTTTATTTGTATGGCACCTTTACAACAAATACAATACATGAACCAAGTGCTTCACATGAAAATAAAATAAAAGGAACATAAAAACAAGAACATAAAACCTAATAATAAAATAAGTAGAAATGCTAATAAAATAGAAATAAATGAAAATATAAAGAATGAATAAAATCAGATAAGATCATTTTAAAAGAAAGAAGTTCCTATATCAGGAAAGTCAGATCTGGTTTAAAGGTTTTGAACTTTCTGCTAAAAATACCGAGCGAGCTGCGTCTGATTTCTACAGGTCGTATGTTCCACAGCTTTAGGCCGTAATTGATAAAAGCTGCATCTTTCATTTCCTTACAGCAGTTACTGGAACCTTGAATGAACCAGCGGTAGACGATCTCCGTGTTCCTGGAGGTCTGCACATAGTTTTTCTTTTAAAGCAGCAAATGTGCTGCAGGCTGTAAACGCCCCCTAATATACTGAACATATATAAACACTTTTGTTTTTCATGGGTTGAAATAAAAGATGTATGATTATTTTCTACACATACAAAATGCTAATTTCTGTTTATAAAAACATAATTTTGTAAGTTTATAACATATGAAATACTCATTTTACAATTTATATATGATGAATATTAATTAATATATGCAAGTTTATTTAAACAACATACACATAAAAATCTATATGTTTAGACATTTTTTCCTATTGATTTCTCATTAATTTTAAACATATCTATCTTTTCACTCTGGAAAGTGGTCTCAGACTTTTGGACCTTACTGTATATACAGTGGGTACAGAAAGTATTCAGACCCCTTTAAATTTTTCACTCTTTGTTTCATGCAGCCATTTGCTAAAATCAAAAAAGTTCATTTTATTTCTCATTAATGTCACTCAGCACCCCATCTGGACAGAAAAAACAGAAATGTAGAAGATTTTGCAAATTTATTAAAAAAGAAAAAGTGAAATATCACATGGTCATAAGTATTCAGACCCTTTGCTCAGTATTGAGTAGAAGCACCTTTGAGCTAGTACAGCCATGAGTCTTCTTGGGAATGATGCAACAAGTTTCTCACACCTGGATTTGGGATCCTCTGCCAGTCTTCCTTGCAGATCCTCTCCAGTTCTGTCAGGTCTGATGGTGAACGTTGGTGGGCAGCCATTTTCAGGTCTCTCCAGAGATGCTCAGTTGGGTTTAGGTCAGGGCTCTGGCTGGGCCAGTCAAGAATGGTCACAGAGTTGTTCCGAAGCCACTCCTTTGTTATTTTAGCTGTGTGCTTAGGGTCATTGTCTTGTTGGAAGGTGAACCTTCGGCCCAGTCTGAGGTCCTGAGCACTCTGGGAGAGGTTTTCTGAAAGACCCGACTGGTGCAGGGCTGCAGTGATAGTTGACTTTGTGGAACTTTCTCCCATCTCCCTACTGCATCTCTGGAGCTCAGCCACAGTGATCTTTGGGTTCTTCTTTACCTCTCTCGCCAAGGCTCTTCTCCCACGATTGCTCAGTTTGGCTGGACGGCCAGGTCTAGGAAGAGTTCTGGTCGTCCCAAACTTCTTCCATTTAAGGATTATGGAGGCCATCGGCTCTTAGGAACCTTGAGTGCTGCAGAAATTCTTTTGTAACCTTGGCCAGATCTGTGCCTTGACACGATTCTGTCGCTGAGCTTCTTGGGCAGTTCCTTCGGCCTCATGATTCTCATTTGCTCTGACATGTACTGTGAGCTGTAAGGTCTTATATAGACAGGTGTGTGCCTTTCCTAATAAAGTCCAATCAGTTTAATTAAACACAGCTGGACTCCAATGAAGGAGTAGAACCATCTCAAGGAGGATCAGAAGAAATGGACAGCATGTGAGTTAAATATGAGTGTCACAGCAAAGGGTCTGAATACTTATGACCATGTGATATTTCAGTTTTTCTTTTTTAATAAATTTGCTTTTTGTTTTTTCTGTCAAAATGGGGTGCTGAGTGACATTAATGAGAAATAAAATGAACTGATTTTAGCAAATGGCTGCAATGAAACAAAGAGTGAAAAATTTAAAGGGGTCTGAAAACTTTCCGTACCCACTGTATGTCCACAATATAAGCATACATACAGAAACATACATATTTGTATGGGATAGACAATATATGAAATTATTACAATTTCCAAAAGGTTTCATATATGATTTTCACATATTTTTTATTTTAGATGTACATAAACAGTATTTCACATATGGAAATTCAACAAATGTACATGTATTACAACAGCCCCAAAGCACCAATTGATTTTGAAAGTGCAGCGGCCAATAGGAAAGCTCCAACACTCGGCCGGCTGACCAGTGGTCAGTCAGTCAGTCAGTCAGTCAGTCAGGTTCATAAGGCTGGTCCCGCTGAAGATGAAGGTAAAAGTGTACTGTTGTTTGTGAGAGTGCGGTATAGTGATAATGATATATGCATATGCACATGAGACAGGAGTGTGTATATAATGATATTATATACATGTGACAGCCGACTGAATTAAGGCCCTTATTCAGTGTAAACACTGTTTATACGGATTCAGGAACACTGAGAAGCAGGAAACCAACAGCTTCCAATATGTTCAATAGCACGGTCATACTTCTCCCAACACTTCGTCCCTTAATCTGTACTTACACTGTGCTCACAAGCTGCTCGCTCTCATATTATCAGGGGTACGAGTGTAGCTGATTATTGTCTGGCACTTTGCTCATTAACTGAAATAAAGCACTTAGGGAGGGAAAACAGAGGCAGAAAACTCAGCGGGAGGCCAGTCCTCCCAAGAATACAGTGAACTCTGAGGATGGCAGATGAATTTGGGCTAATTGGTCTTCCACTGAGGAAAGAGCTTGTCACTTTCTTTTTCTATTTGTTTTTAATTAGGAGGAGAGTTAAGTTGTGATAAGTTTTTAAAAAATAAACAAATACAACCAAAGTTGCAATCATAGTATTTTACGAACATACTGTGATGATCAATTAGTTTTCTTGGTATTTAATTCAGATTCCATCATGTTGAGCATTTGTTGGAGTTCTCCTCCTCCACCTTGCCGCCTCCTGAACTGAGTGTAGTTTCATGCCCGCCGGCCATATTTTGTTATGAAGGTAAACACATCTGTATTAAAGCTTTGCTACAAAAGCCACGAGAATTTGTCCTTGTTTAATTGATGCTCTCTCCTGAAGCGCCCCGAGGCGTTATGTTGGGCCTTTCTTTGGCCAGCTGAGGAGTGGGACCCCCACACAGCACTGTAACTGCCGTAGGTGGTGCAGGTACATGATTAAGGAGCAGCTGGGTTTGACAGCAGGGCTGCTGGGGGTGGG
>NW_019525461.1:261812-264928 GCF_002814215.2 Seriola lalandi dorsalis
GGAGGGGGGGGCTGCTTAAGCCCGTGTCCTCTCTGTTTGTTTCCACAGACGCTCTAATTGTTTGCTTCCTCATTCTCATCAGAGACTCAGCGAGACCCACAAACTCTCTGTCGAGACGTGTTGCTCTGACTCACCAGCTGACTGATTCACTGACTGATTCACTGACTGATTCACTGACTGATCCACTGACTGATTCACTGACTGATTCACTGACTGATCCACTGACTGATTCACTGACTGATTCACTGACTGATTCACTGACTGATTCACTGACTGTCACTCAGACCAGATGTTCCCACTCATAATAAACAAAAATCTCAACTCCAGGTTCCCAAACATGTGAATAAAACCTCCAGAAAATTTCATCAAACCGTTTCCAAGGTAAAAAATGAGCAACTTTATAATAATCTTTTCAGCGTGTCCTTCTACGACTAAATGAGTCTTACTGTGGTGAGGTCGTCTTTGTTGGAAAACCTCCAGCAACAGAAAGTTAACTTAAATTATTAGCTGATTTAACAATAGTTATCTGCCAGGAAAGTATTCTAAAAATATAAAGTTTTGATAATCAATTAATACATTAAAGGTCCATATATTCTAAAAGTAGTGTGATTATAGATCAGCTCTAGCTTCTATATTAACACTGTGAAAGTATCAAAGCCTCAGTCCACAGAGAAATGCACACAGCCTGTATTCAGAAACTGAGCCTTAAAACCAGCCGTCAGGACTTCTGGAACTTTGTGATGTCACAACAAAGCAGTCACCAAGCCCCGCCCACCTGGACCGACCATCCAAACCTTGCAGGATTTGGTTTCTCTGAGTGTTTTTACCTGAAATCTGCTATATTTTTATTGGATCACTCAGAAAACAGTCAGCCAATCAGAAGAAAGGCTTGGCCGTAATAATAATTTAACTGTACCTTATCTGTTACGTTTAAGAAGACCCATCCACCTGGACCTCCTCCGTCCATCTGCAATACTGTCACTTGACTTCTCCTGTTTGTCTTTCCGGTCACCTGCTGAAATGATACAGGGAGGGTTAACCAGCCTCTCTGATCTGGTGAGACTGTGTTTGAAAATCATTATTTTAGTCATGACGTCTGGGAGTTTTGTATATTTTTGTACATTTATGAATTTCTGTTGTGAGGATTCAGGGCAGCCTGAGAAGGTGGTGCATGCAGGCGGCCTTCACCCTCCTGCTTGAAAGTCAGGAGATTAATTAAAGAGCGAGTCAGTTGGAGGACGAGGAGAGAACCTGACGTCCAAACACAGCGGCAGACAGAGGAGAGGCAGAGCTGACGGAGCAGTGATGGAGGAGGCTGAAGGAGACGCTGGGTGAAATGGAAGCAGACAGCTTGGACAGAGCCGAGAGCTTCATCACACATCTCCTCGGGGATGTAATCAGTCCTCCTCCAATTTGGCGCTCCCGCTTATCGCACCACCGGGAGCCATGACCCAGCGACTTTTACGGTGTGGTCGACTGGCAAATGGAGAGACAGGCCCCCACCCGCCTGCCAATGTCTTTTAATGAGCGCACCGATAAACAGCTAGGAGGAGGACCGGGGCTGAGGCCCTTTATAATTACTCCTCCAATGATCACCCTATTTCACCCTGTATACTAGATCAATATTACAAGACACTGCCTTGATGACTCACAAAGTCACTTAATCTCACTTGATACTGCCCTCACTGAGGGGGGAGGCCTTTATACGGCCAGGAGAAAAGAAGAAGGGAAGAAAAAGTGGAGGTCCAGGGTTTGATGTGATTCATCTCAGGGAAACAAGAACATAGGAGGAGGAGGAGGAGGAGGAGGAGGAAGAGGAGGGAACAATAACAGCCTGATGACATTTTTTACATCAAAGGCATTTCAACTCTGTGTCCATCTGGATCTCCCTCCATCCAGGTTTAAAGTAAATCATGCAACATGATGCAATTCTAACTTGTGTATTTCCACTAACCTCCTCCTTTTCAATTTCAGGCAATTAATTCTAAAGAAAATACTTGGACTGTCCACAGGCAATGAATTATTTCCAATTAACTGCCACACACAATTTTTAAAAGTGTGTGTTTTTCCAAAATGTCTCCTGGAGCTAATTATGAATTATGAAGAAAATAAGGATATCCTTAAAAATTCCATTTAAACCAAAGTAAATAATCATTCATTTTCCTTCACATTTATACACGTTCACTGACTGAGAACCTGTTTCCATTATGCTATCAATTAGTTTAATTGGACTTAATTGGAAGTGTATCAATTGAACACTGTTTTCCCAGGAAGCTTGGAAATGATTGAGGAATGATATCGTGAAAACAAAAGGCATCTCTGAATCTCTCAGTTGAAATATGCCCAGAGGCAAGAACACATTTCAACACACCTGGAGGATTCATGTACGTAATAATAAATGAAGGATGAATTAGTTATTACTCAGGTTTATATGGAGCAGTTATTTCAAGGAAATCACTTGTACACTCAAAACATCTGTATCAGAACTTTGTCTCATTTTACTTCTAATTTTTGTTTTCCCATAAAACTACATTAAGATAAATCATCACCACAAAACCTGACAGCTCTGCTCCGCCATGTCGGTCTGTTTGGAGCAGTGTCGCTGCTGTAGGTTTTAGACGCTGGTCTTGATGCTGTGTTTGTAACCTCTTCCTCTGACCTCCGGCGGCCTGCTGGTCTGCTTGTAGCCTGGATCAGAGGATCTGTTGAGGAAAGTCCAGCACACATAGCCAGTCCATCTGAGGTGCAGTTTAATGATGGTGGCTCCTTCATCTCCGGTGGTAGGATGTGTTTACCTGTAGGTGGTCCAGGTGGTGTCCGGAGGCACTTTTCGTCTTCCTTATGTTCAGTGCTGGTGCATGAAGAAAGTCTTACAGATCCCCTGAATGGGCAGAGACACTGTTAAAGTTTTCTTCCAGACATGTTTTAAACTCTGTAACAGTCCTCTGCTCTGAGTCATATTTAGTTCAACATGTTTTCTCACATTAAACTGGGTCTGAAACTCGTCTCCTCTCACTTCCTGGTTGACAAATCTGGATCGGGCCTTGAGCCCCGCCCACCACCTGCTGGCTCCAGGTGGACAGGTGAAAGAGCAGAGAGCATCAAGATGGTGAGAG
>NW_019525461.1:265215-285839 GCF_002814215.2 Seriola lalandi dorsalis
TTATTTCATCATCATGTGTCTGTGATATATAGAAACATCATGTGGACGTTAACGAGGTGAAACACTGGATTTCTATTGGAGGGTTAACGAGGTTGATTTTTAACATCTTTAACATCAGCATACTAAAGCTCTACTAAAGGATCGAGGAGACGTTGTTTACACTGAAGAATTTACCATGTACCATCAGAACAGAGAGAAACATACTATAATTAAAACAAGATATTTTCCTCATACAATCTTTAATCTCTTTTTAAACCACGTCATTCAGGAAACAGAGAAAAAGCAGCATCCAACTCCAAACACGTGCAGTTCACGTCATGAGAGAGGAGCAGTGGTTCTTCCTACAATAATTAGACACTAATGTTCCAGTGAACAATCCTAGCGGTGTTAGCTAGTAGGCCTGACATACTGTATGCCCCCTCACTCACACACATACACGCCTGTTCATTACTGTACTTCATTTCTCTTCATACTCCAATTTGTTGTCACTCTGACCTCTATTCTCTACCTATGCATGCATGATGAGCGACGCCTTCACCCGGCGTCCATTCACATCACCGTTAGCCATTGTTTCTGCTCGAGCAGGAACCACTCGTCTGGCAAGCGCTAATTACATCCTTGATTAGGAGGAGAAGCAATGAAAGAGGAGCGCTCAGTAAGAGATAGGAGAGGTAACCCTAACCTCCCGCCTCTGTAAGAGCGTGTGAGTGTGTGTGACGCAGAATGTCAGAATGTATATTCTCCAGTATACATATATAATGATGTGCTCATATTAGCTCTGATACCAACTTGGCTTTAGGGTCAAGGGAGTGCATTATGTCAATGACGGGTAGGGTCTCAGCTATAGTCCGGTCGTCCTATCGTCACCCTGTGAAATTGTGTAGCACCTGCACACAACAAGCAGTGCATCATTACAATCAGCTGGTCAGAGTGTGTGTTAATAGTAATTTAATACTACTAATAAATGACTAATGGGAAAACAAGTCAAGCATTAGCAGCTGTTTACTCAGCAGTCTAGAAGAAAGGTGGTGAGTTCAGCATCAAACATCTGTCTCCAGAGGTGGAAACAAACACCAAACTCACGTCTTTTCTTCTACTGAAGTTAGCATGCTAACCAGCTAACCGCGGCCTGTCTCGTCACTGTAGCCTCCAGTCTGCCCTGAAGACGAATTATTAATGACCACCATCTTCTCATGTCAGAGGAAACTCTCACGTGACCCTTTAAGATGTTGCCAAAGTTGATCCGAGGTTGTATTTTAAACAGCCTACCTTTCTTTATCTACCTACCAGTCTTTATGGACTGGAAACACCAACGTCAGTCAACATAATAATTACAGTAATTACACTTCCTTCAACATGTAGTTGGCACAACCACTAAGTAGCATGTAAACATACTTCTAGGGTTGTCAGTGTCATAAATACAAATATACAAACAACCAGATCGTTCCTCTGCAACCAGCTAACAAGGCGCACAGGTTGACATAGTTCTTGCCTTTGACAGACCACTTGCCTTTTATCTTGTCACACCAGACTGTTGCACAATCAGGGGCCAATATCTTTGGAAGAGGGTCTTGAAAGGAGCGGCAACAATAGCAGCTCCCTATCAGTTCAACGTTTACACTCTGCAAATGTTAGACGTTCCCCACACCATCAAAGACAGACATGCTGCTGCATGTGTCCTTCAGAGTGCTTCAAGACATGAGAGGAAATGGCAAACACACTTCCCTGGTATGCTAATCGAATTCCAGCGATTTAGTATTCCCTGCTGCTGCTTGAGGGATTTTTTCCTAGATTAAAAAATAAAAATAAAACATGATTGTACCCCTACACCTGATTTGCTGAAAACTTTAAATTCCTAATCAAATCCTGCATCACCTGATGCAGCATCTCCAGCACGCTCCAAGTATTAATTCCACTAATACAGAGGGATGGTGGAATATCATGGGAGGATATTGGAAAATAATTTCTTGCTTGGTTATTCATTGTGGAATTCATTAAAATCCAATTTTGTGAAATTGAAATAAAAACAGCCAATTGCTGTGATAGACTGGCATGCTACACCAGCAAATATGAGCATGTGGGGGGTGGGTGTGGGGTAAGGGGAAACCGGTGGGTGGGGGTGAGGGGCAGAACACAACACAGAAGGAAACAAAGATGTACAAACATATTCCTCTTGGTTCTAAAGCAGAGGGCTGCTCAGGTGTGCAATGCATTCTGGGACAGGCTTTAGACTCATGAAAGGTTTGTTAAGACTCAGGACTTGCATCCTGGAGATGTTACCGTGCCTCCCTGCCTCGCACAGAGTAACACCAGCAGACACCTGTTTCTATTAGCCCTTAATGTTAGCTACCACTTCCCCACATTAGCTGCTGTATACACTCCTAATTGCAGGAACAGTGGGACTGCATTAGCTCATTAGCATGCTGCGCCACGCGCTCCAGAATTAAGGCAGAGAAACACAAAACGCTGCTGTGATTAAGGCAGAATGGTTGTTCCGTGACAAAAACGCACAGCCTTACAATTAAATCAAAGAGGCTGGTCAGAGATTACAGTTTCACCCGAATCTCTCCCGATATTTCTGAATCCAGAGCGTCTCACGCGAACACCAGGACATGTGATCTGAAGATGTCTGTGTTTTCATGCTCGAATAATGAAATCACTGTTTCCACAGATGTTTATTCTTGACAAGACTAAAGCTGATTTTATTAAAAAGACACTGTAAAAACTAGAATGGCTCTCAGTAGAGAGGTGGATACTGACACCAAGGTGAAACACTGACGGAAATGTCCAAGAATGTCCTGCAATGTTGAGCAAAGTGATAAAAGAAATCCTGATCACTGGATCTGCACCAAAGCGTAATGGGTTCGTCCTCGGTCCGTGAAACACCCCTCCTCCAAGTTTGGTGACAATTGGTTCTTGTTGTGTAATCCTGCTGACAGACAAACAAACAAACAAACAAACAAACAAACAGAAACAGGTGAAATCTAACCTCCTCGGTGAAGGTTGTATTGATCAGTCATATCTGTAGCTCTGTAAACATCACTGAAGAGAAGACAGGGTCAAGACACATGCACAGTCAGATGAGCAGACAGACTGTCGTCATATCTCAATCCTCCTTCTAGGTCCTTTTATGTCTTATTATTTCCTGTTTTACTTTGAAATCACTAACCATCGTTTCAGATTCACTACTTACCTGTGTCTCACCGTCTCTCCTCTGCTGGTGTCCAGCCTGTGTCTTCCCTTTGTGACCTCCCGTCGTACGTAGAGTTAGTTTTCCCAGTGTGAGACTCAGCCCAGTTTATTGACCTGGCCTCAGCCTCCTCCTCTGGAATCAGCTCGTGTTTATTTGCTCTCTTGTGTACCGACTCTTTTGCCCGTTAAAGATATTTGATTTTTGAATCCTCTGTGTTGAGCCATGCAGATCTGGAGTTGGGTGAATATGGAGATCAGCAGTAAGTTAAGGTGAATGGCAGCTCCTCCTCAGTCCTGTGTTGTCGGGATGCTGAGAGTTGATAGGACTGAAGCACTTCCACTGGGGTCAATCAGAGTGGACTGACACAGGGTCTGCATCATGCTCACACACGGCTCTCTCAGGTCTTCATTAATATTATTTTCCTGCCGAGCCGTGTCGCTGGGCTTATGGCTCTCGTCCATGCTTCACATTTCAATGAGGGCTACCTTGTTGTATTTTTAGGTGCATCTATCAGAGAGGAATTATTCATTTTTGATGAAGAGCTTTGATGGGCACATGAAAGCCTGGATGCAAAATGAAGCTGGGTCATTACAGGGCCATCACGAGCCCTGTGCTGGGTCTACCTACCTGCAGGACTGGAAGGATGGGCGCAGGAAATCAATCAGTCAATATATATATTGGAATATATTTAATCCCATAACATCACTCAGTGGAAACACAGGCCATTTGCAAATTGTGTTGTGTTGGGTTTCCTAAAAAGAAAAGACTTCTATTTTGTGCAAAACTGCGATGGAAACGCAGCTATTGATCCTCTGAACTCCACTGGAGGATGAAGTGTTTTGATGACGATGGTGGAGAGCGCTGTTTAACACGTTGCTCCCAAATCCACAGTTCATGTTCATGTTCTGTGGATGGAGGCACTGGCATCATGTTTCTCCACTCAGCTTTCAGGGTTTTCCTCTAATTTGTCGCCTGTTTGTAAAGTTATGACAGAAATAATGAGTGATGACTGATTACAGTTTGCACTGTTTGCTTTTTGCTTCTTTAATCAACACAGCAGAGATATAAAGGAAAGTGTGGAATAGAGTTCTCAAATATCTTGCAGCCTTGACGTGGTTGATCTCTTGAAGAGAGTCACATTACTCCCCACAGAAGAAACAGCCAGATGTGCGACCATCACTGAACTCATCAGTGCTGGAGGTCAGTCGTTCTTCAGGTTAAAGAAACAGAGGCACATACAGTAGGTGTCAGGTGTCAGGTGTCAGGTGTCAGGTGTCAGGTAGCAGGTGTCAGGTGTCAGGTGTCAGGTGTCAGGTGTCAGGTAGCAGGTGTCAGGTGTCAGGTGTCAGGTGTGCTGTACTAACTCAGAGGACTCTTGGTCATATCCAGTTAGAGGTGTATCTATTCTGTGATGATGCAGACTAATAATAAACACTAATGTTGCTGCTAATGCCTTCCTTAATGTGCGATCTCACAGCTGAAGTGTCGGAGGTAACAGGTTGTGCAGTTAGACGCTCCTTGCTAAATGTTAATAATGAAATGAATATTTATGCTCTAATTACAGCCTTAATTTACGGCTCTGAAATAAAACACAAAGGGGAGAAAAAGAAAAAGCAGGAGGGAGCTGTAACTTCTCATGGGTCCACTTCCAAATAAAACATACACAACAACACGTTACACTAACACTCACAGCTCCATTACTCCAGTCAGAGTACACATCCTCCCGCTCAAATATTACTCCAGTACAATTTTACAAAGTTTTATTTGCCTGGAGAATAAAAAGCTTGTAGAACTTGGACATGCTGTTAATCTGGAATTAAACAAACATTTAACACCTCAACATGTTTTCTAAAGCTGGACGACGAATCTCTGTCGGTAGTGATGAATTAAACACAACAAACATTTAAAACTAAATGAACCTTTATCCTATTAAAACATTTCAAACACAGACTTCAGATCAGACCACGGTCGCTGGCTGTGATTGGGCAGATTTTCAAAATAAAAAAATGAATTCCTCCTTCATAGAAATGTAGTGGAGTCAAAAGTACAACATTTTACTGTAAGTGTTGAGGAGTAAGTTTTCAAAAAATAATATTCAACTAAAGTATAAAAATAAAAATAACTGACACTATACAACAGTGATTCATCAGCGAGGGGTCAAAGGTCAGACCTGAGGAGTGAAGATGATAAAGACGTTAGGAAAGAAGAAGAGAAAACATGTTTCTGATACACAGCATGATTCATTTTTCAAGCTTTAACCAAAAACCTTTGGTGCTTGCACCATAGTGGACATGGACTCCCCCACACCTCCTGACCCCTGACCCCTGGATCTCTGCTC
This sequence comes from Seriola lalandi dorsalis, assembly GCF_002814215.2. Taxonomy (NCBI): domain Eukaryota; kingdom Metazoa; phylum Chordata; class Actinopteri; order Carangiformes; family Carangidae; genus Seriola; species Seriola lalandi. The sequence goes on from NW_019525461.1 coordinate 270,747, forward strand.
TGAGCAGAACCAGACACTGAGATCCACCGACACCTGAAAAAAAATCCACCTTGACCTGAGTGAAATTAGCCTTTGACCCGGCGCTACATGTTCGACCCTTGATTCATGTTGAATCCAGTCCAATTGAGAGCAGAGCAGCCGGAGGAGCGTCGTGCCGCCACTAGAGGCTGCTGTTGCACTGTGCAGCATCATCAGCATCAGCAGCAGCAGCGAGTGGCCGGCGCCGTCGCAGGCGTGGGAGGTCCCTGTCAGCGCTCATCCTCATCTCGCCCGTCCTTCTATAGAAAAGCGAGTTAATGAAAGTGGAGAGAGAGATTATGTTGAGCATTACGTTTAATTGGACTTCTTTAAATAACACTGGAACATTTGTGTTCCACAGTGTGTGTGTGTGTGTGTGTGTGTGTGTGTGTGTTCTCACGCTGTCTGAATGGACAGTGTAGTCGCTGCATGTGTGTGTTACCATATGTTTATCATCTCACACATACAGTATATCCTTCTGTGTGTGTGTGTGTGTGTGTGTGTGTGTGTGTGTGTTGGCTCGTCCTGTGTGTCTTCCTCTCTCTGTGGGGACATTGTGTTGTTGCAGCAGGAGAAAGGAGGTGCAGGAGCATGAATGTGAATCATAATGGTTTCACGTGTTTTACCTTTAAACACAATGAGAGCTCAAACATCAAAGCAACAACATCTGCTGCTGCTGTTGCTTTTCTCATCTGTATTAAATACGTTTCCTCCTGAAATGCTTCACCGTCTCATTATGTGTCACGTCTTTTCATGTGGTTATTTATCAGTTACTGAAGGTTTAATTGTGAGTTTGTGACTGACCACAGTGAGTGTATGAGTGTCAGCAGAACCTGCGTCTTCCACTTATCAATCTGCAATCAATCCCCAATAATGACAAAGTGAAACAGAGTTTTAGAAACGTTATAAATAAAGTGAAATATGTAAAAGTATTCTAAACCTGTGGCAGTGACTACAGCCTCCGGGCTTCTTGGGTCTGACGTCACAAGCTTTGCACATCTGGATTTGAGGATCTGGGGACATGTACAGGTCTCCACAGATGTTGGAACGGGGTTGGAGCGAGGACTCTGGCTGGATCCCTCAGGGACGGTCTCTAAGCCTAAACCTCCAGTTGGGAGGTGTGAGGTCCTGATCTCTGGACCAGGTGTTCATTAAGGATCTCTCTGTACTTTGCTCCCAGTCCTGTCTCTGAGCTCTGCAGCGGCTCCTTCCTCCTCATGGCTCCTGCTCTGACCGGTGTCGTCACCTGTGAGACCCGATACTGAGAGGTGTGTCCGATCAGCTGAGTCAGAGTGAAGTGTCTGAATATTTGTTTCCTACAATCCTGTTTTTACTGAAGAAAAAATGAATTTAAAGCTCCGGGTTTTCTTCTTCTCCTGTGTTTTATTTTAAAGCGTTGATCCATAAGAAGATATATTTGTAGTTTCACATCTCCTCTCTCAGGCTTCTCTCTGGAGCTCTAGTAACAACAAGTCGATGAGCCAATCAGAAGAGAGGAGGCTCTGAGCCGCTCTCATGGACATCTACCTTTAGACTCCTTTAAATAATTTGAGCATCAGACTGCAGCATAAGAAAATGTGAACAAGTGAAGGGGATATCAAGAGGATGACCAAGAGACGATCTTCACCTCCAACAAGACAAACTGAACGTGATGTGACTGAACGCTGGATAAAAGCTGCTAAAGCTCGTGGTTCAATTGTTTTCTCAGCTTCTAAAAATGGAAAAATGAAGTGAGAGTCTGAGACGGGAACAACAAACTTTGGTTCAACTGGTCACAGCTGACGTTCAGTTTGGTGTCAAACATTTACAAGCCAGAAATAACAACATCATACACACGTGTGTGATTTAACCAGATTCTGGTTGGTATGGTTTCTCTTTATTAAAGCCTCCACTCTCCACATCGCTGTGTGAAACTTTCAAAGGGAGGTCATTGTTTACCAGCTCTGCTTAACTCTGTTCATGGCTCATGGCTATAAGTGTGTACGTGTGTGTAGGAAGAGTATTGTGTTTGTTTTTGGCATTTGGGAAACTCTGACTTGTGGCTCGAGGGCTCACCGATCAATTCTGTCTCTTCCATTTCCTCTAAATAGACAAAAGTCTTCTTCTTTAATTGCTACAGCAATGAGGCAGACACACACACACACACACACACACACACACACACACACACACACACACACACACACACACACAAGCTAAACCTTTAATGTCGCTGTCTGTCAGGGTCTCTGTATTTCCTACCTCTCCTCTCTCTCCTGGGAATCTGCAGGTCTCTAAGAAGTCTGAGGCCTTAAAGGATAATTCCAGTTCATCACATTATTTCAGATTTTTATCATTATGGAGACTGGATTTGAAATTTCATAATTTCCCCTCAGCAAAGCATCATGTACCTGCAGCTCTGTGAGAGGGCTAATCTCCAACACACACCCACAGGGCAAACACAGCCTCCCACGGCTGAAACCAAAAAGCAATTAAAACACAGCCTTTAACACTTAAACAGTTCTGCAGACAACCTGTCTCCTGTTCCGCTCAGGTACCGAGGCTGCGTTCAGGTGAGAGAGAGTGTGTAAATACAAATAACCCACTATTAAAACCCGTTGAGGTGAGACTGTTTTCTCTCTCACCTGGTGACAAATACTTAAAAAAACAAACATTTGAAGCAAAATCCCAATATTCACATTCTGTTTTCTATTTTTCATGAAGCTGCAAATGAAGGTTTCCTGTTGTTCTTTTAACAGTCAATCTTTAAGGCCTTTACACACCAAGTCTGTGACTTTTGGACTTTTTTCACATCCATCAAAAGCATTGAGATAGTTGTTTGACCCCCGAGAGCCACCGTACATGCAAATATATAAAACTAGATTCACCACCTCGTTAACCAACCAGCCAGGTTACAGGAAACATGGTCACAGTCTCTCCTTCCTGAGCTACAGCGATTAATAATGACCAGAGGTGATTTTGCAGAACATTATGATGTCACAGTGAAGTTGACCTTTGACCTTTTGGATATAAATATCATCAATCATGTCATCAATGCCATTTTATCCTTATAGACATTTGAGGTAAATTAGGAATTGTTAATTAGTGAATGAAAACGTGTTTTGTGAGGTCACAGTGCGTCAGGAGTGAAGTGTTCCGGATACATTGCAGTCACAGGAACGTGACATCACCGTGATCTCGACCTTTGACCTTTAACCACCAAAATCTAATCAGTTCATCCTTGAGTCCAGGCGAATGTTTCTACCAAATTGGAAAAGTTCCCTCAAGGCGTCACTGAGATATCAACCTGAGAACGTGTCTCCGGCGCTGACTGTCGCCGGCGTGCAGTTCTCCTTTTTCACAGCAGGAAGCTGAAACTAATTTTATTAATGAAGTCCTTAAAGCATGTGCTATACCACGACTCTGGAACATACGCAGTCATAGAAGTGCCATAAGAAATAAATAATCCTGTAAAAGAGCAAATAAACAAATAAACAAATGTGGAAATATAAAGAGAAATAAATAAAGGGAAGAAAAAATTCCTTCACCTTTCACTTTTTATTCCTGTTAATGTTTCCACATTTATTTTCTTCTTCTTTTACAGATTTATTTCTTATGGCACTCCTATGACTCCACAGGAACTAGCTCTCCCAAATGGATCATCGCCATTGTTAGTGTTATTAATTACACCTGCGCTGCCAAGATGTCTGCTGTGAAAAGGTTTTATTGACTTTGGATTTGAGGTGCAGATTTACTGTGGCGTCTTTAAACTCTCTAATACTGATTCATTTTTACTTTTATGTATTTGAATTCCCCCATTAAGCCGAAAAGAAATGAAATACTGGGACTAAGAAAGACCCAGAAAATAATTTGTGATGTCACAGTCAAAATTACAGCGTTGCTAATATTTCTTCCAGGAGAGATGGCTCCATTCTGGGGTGTAAGACTATTAGTGCTGCTATTAAATGAAGCTATTTTAAGAGCAGTTGGAGGGACTGTAGGTTCCAGTCTGCATGTTCACATGTATCACCGGGGCTCCCACAGAAACACCATCGCTCCTCGCCCTCCGTCTGAACCCAGCCAATAAAGAGCTGCCAGTATAGTGGAATGAAGTGTGACATATTCCTCCTCCCTCCACCATCCAGTGTATAACACCCTTTTTTCCATTCCTCACCTCGCAGCGATGCAGGGAGAGACTCAGAGACTTCTCTTAATCCTCCTTCAAGGCTTCCAGTCTTACCGAGCCACAGAGCTGCAGGAGAAAGGATTGACTCTGGTCTGCAGCGATTTGCTTGACGGCTGGAGAAGAGCTGTGTCCAGTCAGAGGGGGTGTTTTGTTGGTGTCAGGCGCCCAACACCCCGTTAATGGAGGGCGAGAATACTCCGGGGCTTTTCCCTGCATCGGCTTTAACATGTACTTTAAGGCTCTCACTCAAAGCGCCGAGTGACTGACGGGTAGATATACAGACGAGTGAGCAGCAGCTCAGTACAGAGCTTAGCTGGAGCTTTTTACAGAGATCTCCCTCAAATATTGAAATCTCATTTATGAGAGTATTTAAAAATTTGTTTGAGAAAAAAAACTGTGATAAATTTATTATTATATTAATTATTTTAACACTGAAACCTACAAATGAGGAACTGCAGAAGTGAGCTTGCTGAAAATATCTAAAGACCCTCCAATAGAAATCCAGAGTTTCACCTCGTTAACATCCACATGATGTTTTTATATAACACAGACACATGATGATGAAATAACCATCAACTCCATGACTGAGTGTTTCCACCTTGACCTGCAGTGAACCAATCACAGTCTCATAAACACAGATTCAGGGTTTCATACGTCACACACCTGAGGAACCAATCCTGACAGAGAGAGTTAGCATTAGCACAACCGCTAACACTGTGTCAGCCACTGCCAGTTACAAGCTAACAAACAACATCAACAGATACAAGATGCTAACTGTGCTAACGGTTCTGACCCGTCTGCTAGTCTCTGGTTCTGGTCTCAGACTCCTCCTCTGAGTCTGGGTCTGACTGAGAGACCAGCAGGTGGTGGGGGGGGCTCAAGGCCTGATCCAGGTTTCTCAACCAGGAAGTGAGAGGAGACGAGATTCAGACCCAGTTTTTACCTGTAAAAATATGTTGAACTAAATATGAATCAGAGCAGAGGACTGTTACAGAGTTTAAACACATCTGGAGAGAAATTTTGAAGAAATTTAAGGAGAGAAATGAATAAAGTTTTATTTAGTGAGACAGTAAAATCCTCACCACACAACAGATGCTATATGAGGCTGTACAGACCCCTGGGCCTCTGCAGGGGGTCGTCTGAGCTTCGCAGCGAGGGTCCTGAGTCATCTGCTGAGAGGAGGAGCTGCTGTCTGCAACAAACAAAATGAAGAAAAGACAAGATTATCAATGAAGGAGGGAATTAGAGTTCGTCCAAAACGGACGCACTAATTGGACGAATGTGACAAGAGGAAAGAGACTGTACTTAAAAAAGATTATTAATTATAATTAACAGTAGAAAAACCAGCGTGGTGGGTTCAAAGCACCATGTATTGCTGCATTTAATTATCATTACGCTGTGTAACATGTTCTTATATGCATTTGTTTAAGATGCTGGGTTGCTTTCTTGGCGTTTTGAAGTACTTTTAAAGAACAGACAATTGGACTTGGCGTTCCCGGACACCCACAGATTCAGTGTGTCAGAGGTGGAGGGGACCGGGTGAACGGTCAAGGTGTTCACTTTAGATTTGTTTCAAGAACATAATAATAATAATAATGGCGGGAGAAGCTAACTGCCGATCACACATCTGATTTATTTACCAAATCATAATATGATGAGAGACAACGAGCTAAGTACTTAGTAGAGTAATAATACTGTAGGCTAACACTCACAGGGGGGTTGTGTGATCATATGAGAAACACACAGTATTGTAATGCTCCATTCAATATTTAGCAGATTATCTAATCAATAACCAATGACAAAGATGATCTGTGGTCAAAACTGTCACATCCTCATAAATAAAAAAGTAGAACCAGTATTTTTCTTTTTTTTTTAAACATTTATTTATTATGGATTTTGTTCATTTTACAACAAACAAGGAACAATACAGAACAGCACAATAAGGCACATTATAATGAAACAAACCAAAAACAGAAACAGAGAAGGGACTTGTAATAAAGTATGAATATCGCCTATGATTTGTACTTACACAGAATCCACATTACAATCATAAAGATTACATTATTTATACTTCAATCAAAAAAAACAACCCAAAAAACAAAAAAACAAAACCAAAACTAGAAAGAGTAAATAAATAAATAAATCAAAATAAAATAGAAACAACTCAGTCCTATTGGTCATCCATCCAACCATCTACATCCATATTGTTATTCTCAAGAAAATGATAGAAAATATTCCATATTTTCCAAAACTTGTCAAGTTTGTTCTTTGTTGAGTAGCTTATCTTTTCTAAAGCAAAATAAAAGGTCATTCCCCTCAACCATTGTGCTGTGGTACAAGTTATGTCTGATTTCCAAGAGCAAGCAATCCATCGTTTGGCTTCTAAAAAACAAATATTCAGCAGAGACTTTACTTTTTGGCTGGTGGTGAAGCCCTCTGGGTAGAGGTTTAATATGCATAATTTTGGATCAAGAGGAACTTCCTCACCAATGATTTGGCTAGCCAAGTCTAATACTCCCTTCCAAAAAGATAGTACCTGTGGACATTCCCAGATACAATGGATTAAGGTACCTTTTTGGTCTCTACATTTGAGGCAGGTGTCAGGTATATTGGGATTAAAGCGGTGCAATTTAGCTGGAGTTATATATAGTCTAGTTAGCCATTTGTACTGCAGTAGTTTTGAGTTTGTATTGATGGATTGGGTCTGAGCAATGAGACATGCATCTGACCATTCCTCCTCTGTTAACTTCTCCTCTGTTAAGTCCAAGTCTGCTCTCCACGCTTGTAAATAAGCGTCCACAGGACTCCTTAAACGTACCTACAAACAGCTTATACAACAATGAAATCTGGCCCCTGGCATGTAAGAAAGTCAAAGTGTAGTCTTCAAGAGAAGACAGGGGAGGAGGTGCCATACTATTGTTCTGTTTGGAGAGGATGAAGCTCCTTAGTTGCAAATATTTAAAAAAGTTTTTTGCAAGAATCCCATATTTTGACTTAAGCTCATCAAATGACATAAGCACCAAGTTATCATTGTAGAGGTCAGCTATTTTGGCTATACCCTTAGAAGCCCAGATTTTGAACCCTGGGTCCGCTCTACCAGGTAGGAAGTCATCATTACCAAAAATTGGGGAAAACAGATATAGTTTATTGACTTCTCCCAGAAATGCAAGAACGTTGTGCCAAACCGTTAGAGAATTTTTGAGAAAGGGGTTATTAGTATGTTTGATTAGTTTTTGTTTGCTTGCAGAGTATAGATAAAGGTTTAAAGGAATGTTAACTAAATGTGATTCTATTAAGACCCAGGATTTCTCTCAAAGTAAAACATTGCTGCCCTAATTTGAGCTGTCCAGTAATACCATTTTAGATTAGGTACTTTTAGACCACCTCTATCATATGGTAAGTATAATAGGGAAAGTCTGAGCCTGGGGCGCTTGTTATTCCATATGAAGTTTGAAAAAAGCTTTTTAAGTAAATTAAAGAGTGAAGGTGGGGGAACAAGAGGGATAGATTGAAACAAGTATAAATATTTAGGTAGGATAGACATTTTCAGGATGTTTATTCGCCCAATCATAGAGATGGGTAGATTTGTCCATCTATTTATAAGTTGTGTAACCTTTTCTGTTAAGCAATTGTAGTTGTTAGGCACAATTTTGTCAATGGTAGGGGCTATCTTCACACCTAGGTAAGAGAAACCTTTTAGGGAGATCATAAAGGGAGTGTGGATTGGAGGGTTTAGTCTCTCCCTTTCATTCAAAAACAGTATTTCCGATTTGGAGTAATTGATTTTGTGACCTGCAAAGCTACCAAAGTAATTTGTTAGGTCAAGTAAAGCAGGTAAAGTCTGGTTTAAATTGGAGCAGAACAAGATTACATCATCCGCATACAGGGCTATACGATGTTCCATATCTCCTATAGTTATGCCTTTGAAATTAACGCTATTCCTAATTGCCATAGCAAGTGGCTCAATTGCTAGGGCAAACAACAATGGAGACAGGGGGCAACCTTGTCTTGTGCCCCTATACAGCTTGAAGGGAGCTGAAGACAGACCATTTGTTAGAACTTCAGCCTGGGGGTTAGAATAAAGAAGCCTAATCCAGTTAAGGACCTCAAACAGGTAGTGCCACTCCACCTTGTCAAAAGCCTTCTCGGCATCCAATGACAAAATAGCAGTGTCCACACATCCACTTTTTTCAAAAATAATATTAAGAACCCGGCGTATATTGTGAAAGCCTTGTCGTCCCATCACAAAGCCGTTCTGGTCAGGGTTCACCATTTGTGGCAGAAGTATATCTAACCGTCTAGCTAATACCTTACACAAAACTTTAAGATCATTATTGAGGAGTGAGATTGGTCTATAAGATCCACATAAGGTAGATGCTTTCCCTGGCTTTAACAGCAGTGTAATTATTGCCATATTTAGAGAGGGGGGGGGGGACTCACTATCTAGAGACTCTTCATACATTTCAAGCAAAGGTGGTATTAATGCATCCTGAAATGTTTTATAAATTTCGATGGGAATCCCATCTGGGCCTGGTGTCTTTCCCCCTTTCATTGTACCAATGGCCGCAGACAACTCCTCACTGGTTATGTCCAGGTCTAAGTCAGCTAGTAAGTTATCTTCAAGAGGATTGATGTTTAATGAATCCAAAAATTCCTTTTGTTTTTGTAAAATTGAGTTTGAATGATCTGTGCTGTACAAGTTCTGATAGAAACCTAAAAAGGCATTATTAATTTCCTTTGGGTCACTAGACTCAACACCATCATCCAACTGGATTGTATTTATTGTTCTTTCAGTTTCAGATTGTCTAACACGCCAAGCCAGAAGCCTACTAGCCTTTTCCCCTTGTTCATAATAAGACTGTTTCAGTTTCAGTAGGCTTTTAGTTGCCTTATTTACAGATAAAACATTATATTTAGCTCTGAGTCCATTAAGTTCCTTAAATGACTGTTGAGAAGGATTTTTGAAATGGTTTGTTTCAATATCTTTTATTCTAACTCATCCATCTCCAACCTCCAGGATTTGTGTTTATAGCTTGTGTAACTTATCATCTGGCCTCTCAGGAAGGCTTTAAATGCTTCCCACCGTATAGCAGCGGACGTTTGGGTTGTGTTAATTTGAAAGTAATAGTCAATTTGTGTCCCAACAAACTTCATAAATTCTGGGTCTTTGAGCCAAAATGACTGAAAGCACCACCTTGTGGTGTAATTCAGAGGCTGTGGCGTGTTCAAACTAAACGAAACCGAAGCATGGTCTGAGATGATGATGCTATCATACCAGCTCTTGGGGATCATGGATGTTAAAGAAGCAGAGACCAAAAAGTAGTCAATTCTGGAGAACGTCTGACATGTGGCAGAATAACACGAGAAGGTTGACTGCTTAGGGTGGGCTTTTCTCCATATATCAATTAAGTTTAGCTCTCTAATAAACTGTAACAATTCCTTTCTTGTCTGGGTATGGGAGGCATCTATACCTGTAGATCTATCAATATCAGGTTGGAGGGTGCAGTTAAAATCTCCACCTATGATGAAGTTTCCAGGTAAATCAGCCATTGACAGAAATAGGTTTCTGAAAAATGAGGGCTTGTCGTCATTGGGTCCATATAAATTAACAAGATTTAACCTAACTGAAAGAATTTCACACTGGATGACAAGGTATCTCCCAAATCGATCTTCCTCAACATTAATGAGACGAAATGGTAGTGAGTTATGTATTAGAGTGATCACCCCACGTGCGTGGGAACTAAAAGAGGCTGAGAATACTCGGCCAGGCCATCTCCTCCTCACCTTCACTACATCTTCAGGAATAAGATGGGTCTCCTGCAGGAATACTATCTTAGCTTTCAATTGTTTAATCCTACTCATTACTTGCTTTAGCTTGACAGGTTTATTCAAACCTCTTACATTCCAAGAGGTGAACTGAAGTTCAGATATCATACTATGATACTATAATGTAAATGTGTGTTGGAATTGAGTATTGAAAAAAAAAAAAAAAGGAAACTTAATAAAACGCAGAAATAAATAAATATGTGCCTCAAAACAAGAAAATCAACATAACACGGTGTATTTCCCCTAACGAAATACACACACCCCTCCCTTGATCCACACTTCCAATAGGCTACTAAACAGAGCCTGACTATGGAGCTACGCTGGTCCACCATGTCCACATGAAGAGGAGCAGCATGCCTAGTGATCATGACAGAGCCCCACACAGAATATCAAACTTTAACATAATAGTAAATTGCAATCAGCCAGCCGCTTTGCCGTGGATGATTGGCACAGCATTTAACAGTCCACAAACAGTTACTGTAGCACTAAATGCGTCCGCATTCTCTCATCAGTTCAGGGAAATATTACCTGTATTGCGTCCGCGTTTGTCAAGTTATTTAGTGTCCATTGCTGTCCCTCTTGCACTTGCTTCAGATTTTAATTTTCGCACAAAAGCCTCCGCTTCCAAAGCTGTTTCGAAAGTGTGCCGCTTTCCCTTGACCGTCACCAGAAGAGTAGCAGGATGGATTATTCCGTAACGGACGTCGCGCATAGAGAGGGAGGACAGTTCTTTCTTCGCCACATCAAAGACTTTTCTCCATTTAAGCAGATCAGCAAAAACGTCGGGGAAAAAACATTACCTTCTTATCATCGACTAGTATTTCCCCCTTACTCCTGGAAGCTTTCATAACCCGGACTTTGTCTGCGTAGTTCAGGAACTTCATCACCACCACTCTGGGTCGCACAGTGGTTTGTAGGTTCTCCGCCTTGTTAATCGTACCGACTCTATGCGCCCTCTCTATAACCACTGGTCCAGAAAGGTTTTGTTTCCCAAGCACTTCAGGAATCCATTTTTCCAAATAGGCACATGTCACCTCCTTCTGTTGACTCGGGCAGACCCACCATCCGAAGATTTGAACGGCGTGCGCGATTTTCTAAGTCATCCACTTTTAGCGTTAGCCCTTCCACAGCCGTTTTCATGCTAGTGGTCTGTATTTTCAGAGATGTTAAATCATCTTCATTGGTGCTGATTCTATCCTCAGCTTCGGTCATTCGACCAGTCAGTGCCTTAAGTTCACCTTGCACTCCTTGGATAGCGCTCAATAGTCCATCAAACCTTGACGTAAAATCCTCCTTCATTGAGTGAATAGCATCAAGAATTTGGTCGGAGCTAGCAGCCTCGTCATCTGATTTTGCTAGCGGCGAGCAAGTATCCGTTGATTTAGTGGTTTTTGGAGCTTTGACCTTCGGTTTCGTTGACATTTTAGTAGTTTCTGTAGTTTAACAGACAAATAGCAACTGTTGCTTAATTTAACGAGGTTGGCTGATAGTTATTATATTAAATCCATGTGGTAGCTCTCTGCCACACGTGTGCCTAGCAGTGCGCCATAACCGGAAGTCCCCCAGTATTTTTCTTTTACTTTTTTACAGTACATACACCAACTCTCTAACTCAGACAGTACTTTTACTTTTGTATTATTTTTGGCCTCTCAGCCGATGTCTGCGTTTCATCACCATGAACACACACACACATCACACACACCGTCAGGCTGCCTCAAATACTTGGTCAGCACCAAACGTGGATTAATCCACTGCTTAAAATAGTCCCCAACAAATATACCACTGGTTGCTATTTGACTAAAGCTAAAAACTACAGAGACCAGCTGTTGTCGGACGTTACTGATATTACTGATACGACATGTTTATGGCGCGTTCAGGGGCCGAGACCCAGAGCAGCATTCAGAAATGGACCAACACATTGTTGGTTCTGGTTCTTTTCCTGTGAATTTTGCTGCAATGTTTTTAATATAAAGAAAGAACAGAATATCAATATGACAGTTTCACCTGAACTGAAGATGAAATCTAAAGATGGACGAGCCCACGGACAGAACACCAAGTCTCTTACAGCTGTACATTCAGACGTAGTGTGTGTGTGTGTGTGTGTGTGTTCGTGTGTGTGTGTGCGTGTGTTTGAATTGAAATTACAAGGTTGAAAGCTGATTTTTTTCTGAAGTGTGACCATTAAACATATACTTAGCTCTCCGCAGAAGCCAGGACCTACATTCAGAAAGTCAAAAGTCAAGCAAAAACAGGCGTGTGTGCTCGTTCAAAGCCTCCGAGCTGCAACCAGCAACCTCTAGTGATCATTTAGTCTCATTTAAACATAATTCCCCCCCCCCCCCGCTCTCCGCCCGCACTCACTCTGCACTCATCTCGCTCGGGTTTTTCTCTTTGCTAAGATTACTGGGCCGGCCTTTAAAAGCACACCTCTGCTCTTTCTACTTCCACTCCCATTCCCTCCCATTAAGCCCTGAGAGTCCAGGGCTACGCTCGTCTTCCCTGCAGGCTATTGATCAGCGTCAGCGTTGGCCGGCTAGGACTCCTCTCCTAAAGATAGATCCGGAATGGGCTCAGCCGCTGGCTTTTCATTAAGAAAACACCACAGACGAATGGCAGGGAAGAGGTAAAGGGCATCAGGGCTAAGAGCCTGATAATCAAACCTGATTGTTCTCTGCCAGCGTGTCCTGTGTTCTTCCTGTCAGTTTATTAGTCAGGCTGTTTGTCTGCTTTCTCCACCCGTCCAGCTTGTTTTGATTGAGGGAACCTGTGAAAAATAAAATGGTGCTGAAAATAAAGTTGCTCATCAACCTTCAGGAAGCTGCTGAGAACATGTTATCAACAGCAACTTCCATCTTTACCCGTGTGACTGACGCAAACATTTCAGCGCAGATGGGATTTTGATACAAGCAGATCAGCTTTTATTTGAAGTCCTAAAAACACTGATGCTTAAAGGAGAAAACTAATTTCACAACAGGGCTAATCCTTAATGACTTTGCCTGTATCAGATCCTCCGTTTTATCACATCACATCGTGCCACTCAGCGCTAATGTGCTAAATAAGAATCAGTAAATGTCACCCGTCAGTCTGACGGGTGAAAACTGAAATCTGAACCCGGTGAAGATGAATGTTTAAAGGTGACACAGTCAGGAGACGCTGACAGCGGTTAAACACGCCACATCGCGTGTTTTGGGATTATGTTACAATCACACCTTTTATTCAGGTGAAAAAGTAGCAGACCGCACGTGCAGTGTTTCTCCTCTTGACTCCGTCTCAATTCTGTTTGTCTTTTTGAATCGTACCTGACAGATGCTCTTTTCTGCTCGTCCTTCTTCTCCTTTACACTTTTCATGAGGACAACAGTCACACCTTTACCACTGATGTCCACAGGATGTGTTGCGGTTCAGTCGCCGAAGATGATCTGACCTCGCTCTGAATCATTCGACCAAAGGCAGCCGTGGAGGAGATGCTTTACTGAAGTAAAAGTCCTGACTGTCCGGGCGGTTAGGGCGAATACCTGAGTCCTGAGCAGCAGGTTCCAGGTTCGACGCTTCACTGCAGACCTATTATCTGAACCTCGAACATTACTTCAGGAAAGTACATGACTATTACCAGAGGAAACAGGACCAAAAGTAGAAGCACTCATTTTTAGAGTTGGGTATTTCAATGTAAATATTTATCTATTATTGATTTGTTATTGCTGCTAATAAGAAGCGATTTGATAGGAAACACTTGTGTGTTCATTAGAAAGGTAACTAACCACTGACTTACGGTGCAGACTTGTAATGGCGGCTCTTTCGCTCTCACCCTGACGCCTGTTCTTACACAATGTCCTCAGCTAGCTGTAAGAAGCTAGCTCTGTAGGTGAAGAGACCCGCTCCCAGCTGCTGTTGGTCCAGATGTTTCCAGTGTGACACGTGTGGACAGTGTGATTGCTGGTTTGTACTGTGATGATGTTTGTGTTTGTTGCCTGAGTGATTCACACTTTGTTTTCTGTACCTGAGCCGTTAGCTTCAAGAGCTACGCTGCTCCCCAAAGGTACGAAGTCAGTGTGGACTTATAGGACAGTGCTTACATTAAACTCTTGTGTTCATTCAGAGAGACTTTTATTTTCTTAATGTGCAGCTCCTTCCACCCCACCCCCGTCTGAGACCGTCCTCCTATAAGAAACGAGCGCACAGGTCGTCTGTGCAGCAGGTTATTATGACATCACAGTCAGGTTTTGTTACTAGGCGACATCTAGTGGTGGTAGTGAAGATGACAGGAGCGACGGGGAAAGTGTTGGAGACGTAGCATAAAGAGAGACAGAGTCCACGTCAGGTGGAGGAGGTGGATGGATGAATGTGACGCAGGAGAGCGGCGTTCGATTCCCACGTGAATTTATATTGTTACCATGAAAACAAAGATCTTCTAATGTTAAGGAAGTACTTATTTTAACCCAAATCACCATCATCAGTAACCATGGTGATAAAGGTAGGCACGCCTCTGCCAGTACAGTCCACGGTTTATCACTGTAACCATGACAACCAAGGTCAGCTACACCAGCCGCCGTTCAGGAGACACTCCTCAGGTTCGTATCAGAGGGTTGATCAGGTTGTCGCTCTGTCTTTACGCACTCGGCCCCAAACTCACCAAAATTTGCAGGATGATGTAAACGAACTCTAACGTGCGACCTTTTCGTTCCCGGAGGAGTCGCAGGTTTATCTACGATCTGAGTAAGAATGTAAAACATGATGTTTCCACCGTTCACATCCTGCAGCAGCAAACCTCAAAGTCTGGAGACGCACCGGAGAGAAAAGAAAGCAGAAAAGTGAGTCAAGTACTTCAGCCCTGCTTTTTACCCTCTCCTCCCCCCTCCTCCCCCCTCCTCCCTCCATCAGGCCAAATTGCTTTTTGCTTTTTCCCTGTTGTCGCTCGACATAATCCTCCCTGTTGTCTTAATATCAAGTGGAGAGAGGGTGAGATAATGGAGCAACAGGGGAAGAGGAGGAGGAGGGGGCGGCGTGGACCTGAAGACCATCCTCTGGGGGAATAGCCCTCCCTTCGTGTCAAGCACACAAGAATACTATTAAAATCCCACCCCCTCC
>NW_019525461.1:285859-318876 GCF_002814215.2 Seriola lalandi dorsalis
CCCCGTCCAATACATTTACTTCCCGTACATAATAGCTCTCATATACATAACAAAAGCCGACACACGGGAGGAGAAGCTCAAATGCTTGTGTAATGGCTGTGTAGCGAGGTTATTACACAGCACTGAACAAACCCACTGCTGCACCTCTACAAAAGGCAGCGGTGGCGGCGGTCCACACTGCCGCCTGACACCGTGGTTAAAGTGTGTCTTTGTTGTCATTGTTGTCCTGATTGGTGCTTGTGTGTGATGTAAAGCACTTACTCTTATAGCCACTGATGGGCGCGGAGCCAGCGGTGATATGTGGCTGCTGTACACAAGATAGTTTGGGTTTCTGTTTCTCTGCCACTGTCATGTAGGTTTTAAATGGCAGCACACACACACACACACACACACACACACACACACACACGGACAGGTAACGACATGCTAGCTGTGTACCTGTTTCATATTGTGTTTGAATGAGGATATAAAGAGATTCAAAGATTTAAAGGAGCTATTTGTAAGTTTTGCTTTTGCTACATAGCTAACGTTAGCATCAACAGCTGTTTACTGACCAGGAAGTAGAGCATCATGCGCTGTGCTGATCTCGGCCACCAGAGGGGGCTAGCTGCTGACTACAGCAGCTTCATATCCATCCTCTTCTACTACTTATCACTCGCTCGCTTTATATCGTAACCATGGCAACGAAGATCGTCTAATGTTGAGGAAGTACTTATTTTAACCCAAATCACGATCTTTTCCAAACTTAACCATCACTGTTTTTTATAGTAACCACGGTGATAAAGTAAGTAAAGCTGTCGGTACAGTCTGCATGTTTATCCATGTAACCGTGACAACCAAGGTCCGGTACACCTGACCAACATCAGCAGACACTCCTGTGGGTCGTATGAGACGGTTGGAGGAGTTGTTGAGATTCAGGGGATAATTCTCGGTTTAGGTTCATCGCCAGAGACGTCGGTCACATTGTCATTTCATTCATCATACAAAGGATTAAAACCTCTGACAGTGACCTACACGGCTCTAAAGAATCTCCTGAAGCCGCCGCACAAACCTCCATATGAACAACAAGAGGGGAAACACTTGATCACACCTTCAGACTTCTCTTGAATAAAAAGAGAAGAGGGATTTTCTTTGAAGCAGTTAAATCTACAGAGGCCTCAGGTCTGACAGTCTGCTCTGGCTCTGCTCGTCTTCATGACGTCATTTTAGGGATACATCTTATTGATTAATGATAATTTGATAGTGTTGGGTGTTGATGGTTTGACTCAGTATAGATTGGTTTTCGCAGCTTGTGGCTTTAGTATAAAGACGTTTCATTTTGGACTGTCTGAGTGTGCATTCGTTTCTAATGAGTTTAAATGACAACGATTCAGTTTATATATATATATATATGTATACGGTATATACTCTTTGTCGTCCATAGTAATATGTTAAAGACAATATGATTGGCCGCTCTGCTTCCTGCTACATGTGTTTGTGTGTCACTGTGACCCAGCAGTCTCCAAGGGAACAGTGTGGGTGCTGCTGACCTGCAGCTCACACTCAAGTCTTCTCTCACACACACACACACACACACCTACACACACACACACCTACACACACCTACACACACACACACACACACACACACACACACACACACACACACACACACACACACAGCTGGACCACAGTGCTGCTGGGTCAGGTCTCAAGGATAGTGAGTGAAACCCCTGCTTAAAATGAGATCCTCTGTCTGCATACCAATGGAATGGCCTGAGGGCTCACTGTGTGTGTGTGTGTGTGTGTGTGTGTGTGTGTGTAGGTGTAGGTGTAGGTGTGTGTGTGTGTGTGTGTGGTCTTACTTTATAGTGTAAGAGACTGCCCAAAGAGCAGAGAAGACTATTGATGGTGTGATTTAGAAGAAGTCAGGAGATACCTGTGGTTAAAGTGGCATCCAGCGTCCTTCAGGGGCCCCTGGGGCCGTCTGAGATGGGTGGGGGTGGGTACAGCGGGTGGGGTGGGGGTACCAGAGGTTGTGTTGTGGTTATCGTCGAGAACAAATGCCATGGCCAGTGGCAGCAATACAGCATGACTCCAGGTCTGATGTTTCTATTCACATTTGTGACACAAACACAGAGTTTGGACTGTGATTCAAAGTGACGGATATCGACTGTTTCACTGAAATATAAATAGGTACCACTTTACAATAGGACGAGCCTTATAAAGGCTTTATGAATGGGTTATAACTAGTTTATTGAGTGGCTTGTTATCACTTTACAAATCATTTATAAGCTGTTATAACACATTAGATCATTCCTCTGTGTTCAGCCTCATATCTCTGCACCTGCTGCTTCATCACGTTTGTTATGTTACGGACAATTAACCAGCGTCAGCTGTGCAGCAGGTTGTTATGACATCACAGTTAGGTTTTGTTGCTAGGCGACATCTAGTGGTCGTAGTGAAGATGACAGGAGCGAAGGGGAAAGTGTCGAAGACGTATCATAAAGAGAGACAGAGTCCACGTCAGGAGGAGGAGGTGGATGGATGAACGTGATACAGGAGAGCGGCGTTCGATTCCCATGTGAAAGTGGCAGTTTATTTTGTTACCATGGCAACAAAGATTGTCTAATGTATAGAAAAGGAAGTACTCGTTTCAACTTTTCCGAAACACGCCCACTGTCAGAACAGTGGGTGTGTTTATTATTGTAACCGTGACATCCAAGGTCCCATCCACCAAATATTCAGATGCTGTTCATGAGTTTATTATCTGTTTATATCCATATAATGTATTTATATTTGTTTATATTTGTTTACATCCCCTGAATCAGGAAGATCATGGGAAGGTGCAATGTTTCTTCTTCTTGTTTCTATGACCTTTTGATGAGCGCGCACACACACACACACACACACACACACACACACACACACACACACACACACACACACACACACAGGAAAAGGTCAGTCATGTCAGTGTCACCTGGTCATTTCCTCTAACAGTGGGTAGCAACACTGAGCGGTCCACCCCTTTTCTTCACTCTCCCTGCCTCACCCCTCCCCCCTCCCTCTGCCTCCCCTCTTTACTCTGTTTCAAGACCACACATCTTCTGTTTGCTCATGTTTTAGGTGAAAGTGAAAAAGAAACTGAGCAAAGATGAATAAATACACGTCTGGTGCCACATCCTGGTCCCGAGCTGAGCGATACTGCAGCCAAATATTAATATTTAGCAAACAGTTTCTTTCTCCTGCGTCTGAAAAGCCTTTCAGTTGTGTTACCTTTAACAATTTTCTCACATGCACTAAACAGCCTGCGTCTACAGCTGCAAGAGGTGTTTTCAGGATCCAGTATTGTGGTGATATTTCAGGGTTTAATATGCCCAATCCGTCCAGCCTGCTGCTGCTGATTGAGAGGAGCTCTCTGGTGCTTTAAAGCTAAATAACTGCTCCGCCAAGGGCACTGTCCACATTTTTGAAATTCAGCAAGAGCATGATTTGGAGTGTTTCACAGTCATTATCTCTGACCTTCCGGTTTGAACCTCTCCAGGTTTTAGATTGGTGGAAAAGCCTCCAAGTCACAGTGCATCAGGAGACTGATTTTACGCCACAGACTGATTTCATACTTAGTGGAAATTTGATCTAAACATCCTCTGTGGAAAACTTCAGTCTCAGAGAGACGTTCTGCTCCTCTGCGTTGTTTCAGGATGGAAACACCATCTCTTTTTGTTTTTGGTTAAATAATGTAACATTCCTGGAGGAATATTAAATCAGAAATCTTAAATTTTCATTGCAATTTATGAATTTGTAATTTTTTAAAGCTGCACTGTTTCTTTTGTATTGCCTGTGTTTACAGTCTTTTTCTTACATTGAGAACATGGACATATATAAATATATAAACTGATATTAACTTATTGAGGATAATTATGAGCTTTGCCTTTTACATGGAGGTCATATTTATATCAATTCATATCTTTTGTGATCAGTGATTTTAAAAACCAAATGTTCCATGTTCAGATGAATTACTCAGTGATGCACAACACCACATGCTTTTAGTTTGAAGTACCATTTCCCACTTCCTGGTTGGTAGCCTGTCGCTGCCAGCTGTGACAGATGTGACCATCACTTTGCAGGTTGGCAGCAGATGAGGTTTCAGAAGCAAACAGTGAAACAAGGCTCGTTAGGGTTAGCCAGCTGGTAGCTCCTCCCACTTCCTGGTTACTAATGCACACTCCTTTTACAGGTGCATGCTAGCTCTGTAGTAGTTCGCTCTTCCTCTCTGGTTTCCCACCAATAACATGTTGTTTGTCCCTTTCATGGAACTGCCACTTGTTTTATTTTGAGTTAATGATCCTTTTTATCTAGATAAAGTTCTTATTGTTGTGTTTTTAGGTCTTATCATAAAAACACATTGTTGTTTCAAAGCTTCTGTAAAAACCTGTGTTGCAGTTTAAGTGTTTTAATAAACTTGTAATCAATGAGAACTCTTTGTCGAGACTCATCCTGCCAGTGTTTGGACAGAGTCTGGGATTGAGCTGAGCTGGTGAGTGGTGCCGCCACACGACACAGACAACTGTGCTTTACTTTCTCATGTTTGACGGACGTTCAGTTCTGTTGTCTTTCTTTCTTCTGGACAGTGTAAATCTCACATTAGGAGAAGAATAAGATAAAAACATCGGCCTCGTGTTTACAGACCTACGAGCTACTAAATGACCAGTTATCAAACCACGTGATCACGGCAGAGGCTTCAGCACTGTCATAACTTTGCTTTACCCACAAGGAGAACATGTTGGGTTTAGATGAACATGCATCAACTCTATATGACACGTTAACTGCAGAATAGGCAACTGCTGATTAATGAAAGAACAGACACAGAGCAACTGTTTCACCCTAACTAACTACAATAGTTGGATTGTATGACGGCAAAATTAAAAAATCAGTCTGATGCAACAAACAAACACAATCAGACCCTGTTCAGAAACATAAAGAAATACTGAACCCTTCCTTCTCTGCTTCGTGTCCAACCTGTCTGATCATCCAACAACCTGTGTTCATCAATACAACAACATCATGAATATCACTGGAAATAGATCAGGTTATATATATATATATACATGTGCATTCCTTGATATTTCTGTGGTCAATGATGAAAAATGCCTCTTCTATTAACGGTGTCTGTCCTGTGTGATATTACTGAGTTATACAGTATTAAATCCCGAGGCAGAGCAGCAGCAGCAGCAGTTGTTGTTACGCAGCATCAGACTGAAGCCACTGATCACAGCACTTTCCTTTTCTTCCATCCATTCTTCTTCTCTCCTCTTTCTGCTGTTAGAACAGACGCAGTGAATTAAGAGCTGCTTTTATCTCATGTGTCCACCGGCTCCCCAGGCCCGGCCTACAGACACCCACCTCCAGTGATTAGCAGTAAATTGATTTTACACTCCAGTAATGCCCAGACTGGGCTATAACAGGAACTAGAAGCAACTGTAGGTCACACAAATTAATTACTGCAATTAGTTTCCAGACAGTTAGGGAGGTGGTGGATACAGAGATGGAGAGAGAGCAGAGAGAGACACGGTACAAACTCCTTCATACTGTTTGGATCCAGAACTCAGACTGACGACTTCTCTTAAAAAACATTAGGTCTGACTCCTACAGTAGAACTCCAGCTGATGAAGACTGATGAAGACCCATACAGTCAGCTGTTATTGCTGATGTATAGCTCTTAATTTGTCTTAATTCTTCATAAAAATCATAAAACATAAATCATAAAACATAATGCACAACTGTTCCACAATCCATTCCAACAAAACAGTGTGTGCGCTATAAACGCCGGTGTGTCTGGCAGAGTGCAGTCCATGTGTTTTAAAGAACAGCTCAACAAAGCACAAAAACAAAAGTACAAACACAGCAATCTGTGGTTTTAGTCAGAGATGCAAACTTTAACAATTTGTAGACAAACGACAACACATCCATTAGTCCCAGTACTTCTGTGCAGGTTGCCAACTATTTTAAATGGAAAGTAGTTTAAGACGAGAGCCGTCAGATGTTTCCAGATTACGCACTAATTTCATTATCCATGCTGCTCTATACACGGCTATTAGCATATATGCAAAATTTTAAAAACAATACTAGATAAAACCTAATTTGAAATGGATGCAGTAAGTGACAGCACTCGGCCGACCAGTGGTGTAACTTGATCACTCAGTCAGTCGGGGACATTTGTGTTTAAAGGGCCCCGTTGTTTCAGTCCGGACAGAAAAATTGAATCTTAAACACATGACATCAAACTAAACTAAAGTGTAACTTTATAACATCATCTTTTATAAACAGCTGTCTCCTCAGTACGCATCGAAATCTAATTATTTAGAACAAAATCAAAAGAGAGGGAGTGCCCACTGGAACAGTGAGAATCAGTGATTAGCATGGAAGGAGTGCAGAGAGGTGAAGATGTCCAGACAGAGAGCAGCAAGATGCAGGAGGGAGACGTTGAGCACAGGGAAGACAGACAGCACAAAATCATGAGACAGGACAGCCCTGAATTTAAGAGGCATTTGCTGCTGCTACTGTCATGAAAAGCTTTGTTTCCGTATGGTCCATGTTTTTCTCCTTGGTGTAGTAAACAGTTGAATCACACACCAGCGCTCCAGGTTCACATCTCACCCTTTAATAATGATCCGTTCTTTTTAAAATCTGTCTCGAGTCCCCCGACTTTAAACTACATTCAACCATCACAAAACCCCTTTAAATAAATGTGGGTTATTCTATATTCTACAAAATGAATATTCCATTCATGTCTCTGAAGCAGCCGCTGGTAAAAACATTGTGGAGAAACAAACACAAACAAAAAGCACATGAAAAATGTTAAATTCAGTGGTTTTTATACGTTGTTCTGGCTTCTTCTTCCCACATAGACTCATCTAAATATCAAAATACGGCTCAGACCAAACACATTCACATGCAGTAAGGATATGTATGATGATCTCTTCACCTCTCTTTCAAACTGTGTGCACGGCTTGACTCACTTTACCGAGGCAGCCATGACTGCAGCTGTGGATTTAAAGCCATGAATAAAACATTTTGCAGGGGGGGGAAAAAAAAGAAAAAGAAAAATGTATCAGAACATTTTGTCTACTGTAAAGCCAGCTTCCAAAATAAATAATTCAACAATCATTCTTTTGGTCCAAATTGCATGTAAAGAGGTGATTGTGTAAAACCAACTGTGAGCATTCCTGCTGCAGCTCCAGCTCTGCAGCGTTTAGTTTCCACATTGTCCAGCTGAGCACTGCGGCTGCCATTAATAACACCATCATCTTGCACCTGCCAATTTAGCAGCTCTCATATTATTGAATAGAACACAGTGTACAGTACACAGAATCTAATGTCCCAGCATCAAATATGCCCCATGTATTCTGCTGATTGTGGAAAAAAAATCACATATTTGAAGCTTTCATGCAGCTCATTGAGGTTTATCAATGTTTTCATTTTCCCATCTATCTATCCATGGAATTCAATTTGGAGCCTGAGCTCGGAGAGCGCTGCTTCTTCCACTTGGGGTAGTAGCTATTGATGTAGGCCACATGCTCCTCTGGCCTCTAGCGAGCAGCCCAATTTTCTATCTATTTACGCCACAGTTATGACCCCATTGATTTCAAATAGCCCTGCTGCTATGGAGGCTCATCTCTGATGCATGCAGTGACAGCGACTGATCAACAGCGTGGGAGCAGCTGAAAGCCTCAGTGGGCCGGCTAAATGTGTGCTTTGTCTCTTGTCAATGGCGAAACGCGTCGTCAATTATGGCGCCGATGGTGCACGGCTGAAGTTGGATCACAGCTCATTCTTCACTGACGCAACGTTATCAGGTTATACTCAACATTTACTCATGAATGATATTTAAGATGAATCAGGCTTGTTACAGTAAGTTGTACATTTAACTAGCAACAATCTGAATCATAATCAAAAAGATAGAAAGACAGACTTTTATAGAACTGCAGCATCACTGAAGGTTGTTTATGAAAGAATCATGACGGGCTGGATGGATTTCAAGCCGTTTTTTGAGTCTTCAGTACAGATTTGGATGGACATGGACATGTTTAGTTTAGCTTAGCATAAAGTCTGGAAACAGCTAGCCTCGAATTAAAGTTCCACACACAGTCTGTAACTTCTGCCTCTCTCAAAAGATGGCGTTAGGTGACGTTGTGAAATAGCGTGGGATCATGGGAGTTGTTGTCTTCATTACCATAAGCTCCTCCCGGTTTGGATCCCCTCAGTGTGAGTGGTTCAGGAAATCAAACAGCCCCTGTGATTATAACAAAAACACTGAATGAAGCAGCTTCACAGTTAAAGTCAGAGTCTGAGCGACGCTGTACGGAGGACAGAGACTCAGGGAAGAGCTGGAGCTGAGACTGATGCTAACCTTTGTTCTGACTGTTTCTCTGATAACTTATGAAGCAGACGTTCAGCAGGTTTTTACCAGCAGCTGAATGATCCACAGAGGAGTCCTCCTCTCCACAACAAACACACCAGGGGATTAAAACCAGTAGAAACACTGAATAAAGCATTTTGATGTTAAACATCAAGATTCAGCGACGCTCTTCAGTGACACAGGACAGGACGTCTCCAGCAGCTGGAGCTGAGCAGCTTGTTCCTCTAAGAACTTCAGATCCAGACGTCCCACGACTAAAATCATCTGCTTCAAACAACGAGCTGAAAACCACCGAGGTGGAAAAAGTGTATGTGGCTTAAAAATAGATGAAGCCAAAACATAACAAACAACACAAAATTCTCCCTTTTGGTTTCTGATATTTTTCTCAAAGGAGAAGAAAACTGGGGAGGGTTGTGTTTGTTTTATTGTAGCTGAGGGGAAGGTAGTCTGAAGGTTTTGGAGGGGCAAAGGATTCTCACCCATAGACTGTAAATAAACATCGGGCTTTTGTTGTCAATGGAAAAGGGTCACATGACACTGCACTCGAACCGGGTATTTATCGTTATTCTGGTAGAAAAGGGTATGTGACGTCACCCACAGGTTTCTGAAGAGCAGTTTTGAAGCTCAGAGTGAGCTGCTCCCCCGTCACCATCTTGGCAGTGTCTGACTCCGCCCCTAACTCCCAGCTAATCCAAAAATGGTCAAAGAGGAGGGCCGTGTGTTGAGCTAAGACTATGGTGCATGATGGTTTGTGACAAGCGTACGCTCACCCACCTGTCACTCAAAGAGGCCACGCCCTCAATTCTACACCCTATGGATTTTTTAAAGTTTATTTATTTATTCAATAGGGATGATGCAATTTAACGTAGTTCCAAAACAAAGCATTAAACTGTTTGTAGATGTTGCTAATTTTCAACTCTTGTCCCTAGTTGAGCTTTTACAGTGTAATTAAAATAATCATTTTTAATAATCATGAACACACTACACATATGAAAGTGGAGTAAAATATCATATTGAAATGCTCTGATTGTGATGTTCAGTCTAAGAAGAGACAACAACAGCACAACAACCGGACAAACAATCAGACAAAGGAAATTCAGTACAATTACCTAGAACTGGGTACAGCTTTGGTTTGCTTCATGTTGCTATAAATGAGTCAGACAGTTGATTCCACTCAGGACATCCTGACGTGGACACAGATCAATGTGGCCAGTTTCGTCTGACGCTGCTCTCTGGCTCTTAATATATTCATCAAGAGGAGCAGGAGATAAGATGCTGGCATGCATGACTGCTGGTGTGTTGGCAGCAGTGTCATGTGGTTGAAAACAAAACCGGCTGTGTCTCAGTGAAGGGACGTCTTTCATCAGCAGCTACACAACAAGAAACTGAGCTGTCGATCTTAAACAGTTATGATTTATGATATAGCAACAACTTCACTTAACACTTCACATAAATTCTGGAAACAGACTTGAGCAGAAAGCCACACTTAAAGAAAAAAAGGTTTATATCCTGATGTGTCTTCTTCATGCGGAAAAAGACGGTAACATATTGTTCTTCTTCATGTGTCCTTGACATATAAAATCTCACTAAATTTCCAATTTAGAGAACACTGTGTACATGTTTTCAGAGATTTCCTTTGCCATGTCCAATTTCATCGTCTGATGTGTTGTGACTTCTGTATCTGCTGAGCATGAAATTTTACAACCTCTTAACGACACCTTGCTAATTACTGGCTCACAGAAACATGTTTTTTCTTGACGTGGAGCGCACATTGCTAAAGGTTGGGACCTGCAAACACACGAAAAGTAATTAAACAAAACTCTCCCCTGGACCACGACCTGAGGTCAGGCACAAGAACCACACCCTGAGAACCAGCACTGTTTAGATGTTTATAGTTGAACTGTTTATATGACATCACATCACACTATCTGAGGAATAACACGCCTCCATCCTCCATCCATACGTCCATTCCATTATCTAAACAGCTCATAGGTCGCAGGGGGCTGTAGCCAATCCCAGCTGACATTGTGCGAGGACGGGGTTCACCTTGGACATGTCGCCAGTCAATCACAGCGCCATAACACAACTATAATAAAATTATATTAAATGTGTAAGTTTTTCTATTGCTTCATAGCTAGCGTTAGCATTAGCAGCTGTTTACTTACCAGTCTAGAAGAAATGTTGTGAGTTCAGCATCAAGCTTCATTCCTTTACTCACCAACATCTGTCTCCAGAGGTGGACGGTCTGACCGGGCTCTGAAACTGGGAAAAGAACGTGTTCTTCACCTCAACACATTCACTGGATCCTTGATTTAAAAATCAAACCCGGACAAACTCTGTCCTCACACAATAAACAGTCAGGTTATTCAGCAGCTGTCTGGCCCTTCTAATTATATTGTCCAAATTACATTGAGCTGTCAACCTCTAACACACGTGTGAATGCGAGCATGCACACACACACACACACATCCACACACCTATTATATATGGCAGGTGTTACCTCTCATTACCTCCTGTGCTTGGGGAGTGTCAGCCTCATGGCACCTGTGGCCAGCGGTTAATAACCCCCATCCAAATGCAGAATTATGACTGTTTTTCTACAGCCTATAAACCAAGAGGAGGGTGAAATTATATATCAGATGTAGTAATTGCTGGAAAGCTGTTTGTTCTGCTTCCTGTTATTCCACCTGAGCAGAGGCGGTGCAGTCGGCTTGTTAAAGGCATTCACACAGACAGAGACAAGGTGAGGTATTGACGTGCAAAGGCAGCAGGGACACTTTTGTGACTGAATGCTATTCATGTTCAAGCAGTGTGTGTGTGTGTGTGTGTGTGTGTGTGTGTGTGTGTGTGTGTGTGTGTATTCTTTCTTTTAAATGCACAACAATCTCAAAAGTGTGATAAAAGCAGAAAAAGAGGTTAATATCATATATATATATATATATATATATATGAGGCATTTTTCATATTTTGTGGGCTAGAATCTTTTACACATATACATTATATACGACATACATTATGCATAGAATGTCAAAATTGAAATAAAATAAACTTCAGGAAAAATAATCTATTTATGAAGCAGGATTTTCCGTCATGAAAAGTCATAAGGAGATCAAGAGTTATATATTTAATCAATACTCCAACAGTATTTAATACCAGAGGGCAACTAAAGTCTGATGATATTATATATTTTCTAATAGATATTAAAGGAGACACACAGTTACTGTATCCTACTAACGAGTACTGTGTGTGTATCCAAAGCTTGATATATCTTATTCCTCTGAGCCCAGGAGCTTCATTGCTCAAAAACTATTTAAACACATCAGTGAGTCGAACTTCTCAACCAGTTTATTTTGACTCATCCCACATACACCTGCTAGAATACCAGATGTGTATTAGCCACAGACTGTAAATAAAGATGGATGTCACAGAGGGACTTTGACGTCACCCACAGTTTGCTAAAGCTCAGAGTGAGCTGTTCCACCGTCGCCATCTTGGCAGTGTCTGACTCCGCCCCAAACTCACAGCTAATTCAAAAATGGTCAAAGAGGAGGGGCATGTGTGGAACTGAGACTTTGGTGCATGTTGGTTTGTTGCAAGCATACGCTCACCCACCTGTCACTCAAAGAGGCCACGCCCTCAATCCTCCATAGTCCTTAATAAAATGTGAACAGGTGAGTTATATAAACAGGTGTCATGAAGGAGGAAATTAGCTCTAGAGACCAAAACTGTTTTTGTACCAGGCTGTAAACATGTTTATTTCTTACATTTTAACATGGGAGTCTATGGGGACTGACTCACCGTTGGAGCCAGACTCTAGTGGTCATTGGAGGAACTGCAGCTTTTAGCACTTCTATGTTTTCAGCCACTTAGTTGTTGTTTGGCATTAATCCACCACTGAAAATAGTCCCCATCAAATGCACCATTCTCTCCTCTTTGAGGGATGCTTGTAATAAACAACAGTGACCTGCTTCCTTCTGAAAAAATGAAACTATATATTTGTGAGCTGTTTTTTTTTTTTTTATTTCTTCAGTAAGAACCAGTGACACATTTTTGGTTGGTTTGGGCCTTTTCATGAATTTCGTATACAATAAGAAAAAATTTGAATAACAACCGCTTTGGGTTCTAAAAAGCAAGAAAATGTTGTTTTGGGTGAATGGGAGTGTTTCTCATTATGACTGAGGCTCCTTGTTAATTGGCGTAGCATGATGCTGCCAGTGTTCTCTCTTTGTTTGGGTCTGTCAGGGTCGACTACTTTTTCTGATCAGATTTAATTATTGTTATTGAGGTGTGTTTTGAGCCAGTCTTCGCTGCCTTCGGGTGTTTTTATTTTTGGACTGGGTCTTTCTTTTTTTAATGAATGTATGTGGGTCTGGTCCAACTAGATTCTCTAAGGTACAGAAACCTGTACAGGCATAAAAAAAAAAAGCTCTTTTCCTAGACTCCATCTTGTTCATTTAGAATGTACATCTAATAATATTAGATTTTTATTTTCTTAACCTCTTTGTGTTATATGATTCCTAATACAGATTAAAATTCTTGCATGTTCTACACATCATATCCTCTATAGACTAATACTGACATCATCTCCCAGGTGGATGCTCACATTTACAGTTGATCTGGCATGAAATAAATGCAACACAGTACCAGTGCCATTATGTCTTTGCTTTTACATAGTACAGAACTGCATGTGAAAAGAAACGTAAATAACTGCACTAGTCCAATAGAAACAATAGTTTAAACATCAACAAAAGCTCCTCATGACACAAAGCTTGAACACAGAGTGGGGTCCATGATGTGGTGTACAACATGCTGTCCAGTTGTGCCACCATGGCTCTTTCTCACTTCGCTGCTCTATTAATTGACATCCCGTTGCACTAATTATCGACACAAACATCCACGTTTGAGATAATTAGCATTTCGTGTTTGTATGAGCAATCTCTGAGGACACCAAACCTCCACAGATTAGAAGTCATGCAGCTCTCCGAGCCGCTGTACTCTGTTTTACACTCTCTTTAATTGCCATCAAGAAAAAAGTGCCACAGCTCTGACATTAAAACTGTGTCCCCTAAAGATCCTGCATTAAGGAGACAAATTGCAATAATTACTTTATTTTTTTTCAAACGTGGCGTCTTCTGCCCGAATTTCATTAAAGCACGAACATGACATTCTAAGTGAAAAACTGAAAATCTTCCAGTACTTTGCTCCTGCACAGCAATTAGCAGAAAGCAGTGATAAAAATCAGTTGAAGCTCAGCTGTATTTTGCTTCCTGGCTTTAGTGCTTCTATTTAGACTGTGTGTGACCCAATCATGACCCTGTAGTGAGGTTAAGTAAGGCCAGATACCAAGCTCAGTGGAGGCAGTAATGAAAGAAATTATACTCCAGAAGTTCAACATTTATGATACCATGAAAACTGAGCAGTATTTATTACAAGACACACAAGCACAATCACTTCTTGTTAAAGGTGCTATACGTGCGTTTTCTCTGCTGCCGTATGTGGTTTCTTTCCGGGAGTGGGTGGTGGTGATGTTCGCTCACCAAGAGCTTCGCCATGGTTGCATTTACAATAAAAGACGTTATAGTACGTCGTCTGAGCAGCGCTACATCTGCAGGAAAGACTGAAGGCTACATTGACTCAGTATCGGAAAGTGACAAGACGGTTTGGCTAGACAGGGGCTAACTGGTTAGCATGCTAACTTCAGTAGAAGAAGTGATAGAAATAGATGGAAAAATAGAGTTAACATTGGTGTTGCTTTTCACCACTGGAGACAGCTCTTGCTGAGAACTTGCAACGTAATGCTAACACTGGCTATGCAGCAATAGCAAAAGCTTAGACATAATACCTTTAACTGGTGATATTTTATAGTTTAAACACAAACTTAACTTGGTTTTCAGTCCTCTGTTAATGTGAAAACATGGCCACTGCCATCTCCTTGCTTAACAACTCAAATACAGCACCCTGTACCTGACTGAACTGACCTACCTACAGATACATGAAAATATATACTTGCTGACATGAGGGGCGGGCGAAACACAATAAATAAATAAACTACAAATAAGCACGATATAGAGAGTTTCCTTTTAACTCAAAAGCAGATATGCAAAATATAACTACAGGATGTGACTTGTGTAATATGTGATCCTACTGTGATTCACACTGTGGGACTGGCCAGCTGGTCCAGAATGGGTGCTTTTCTATTTTGTGTTGGTTTTCGAGGAGTTGTTTCAACTTTTTTGGCGTGTGACCTCTTAAAATCAAGAAATACCTACTTCCTCACATCCCATATCTGTATTGGATATGTCCAGGTCAAACGGCAATAACATAGTCTAATGATTTTTAGACTCCTCGAGATGTAAAACTGTAGTTATTCATGAAAAAGCAGGGATTTGAGAAATGTCTAAAAAATAGTTTTGTGTTGTTTTCTGCCTCTTGACCCCCACGCTGGAGGAGCCGGTCCGTCCCTTGCCAACAGGTCAATTTAGGTACAGAAAGCCAAGTTTGTTTTGTTTCTGTTGCCACTTGGGAGCTGTATAACAAACTGAAAACACATTACTGTTGTGGAATTACACACACACTTGTGTAGGTACACAAACACTATTGAAAGTGGACGGTTCACTCAAGGAGGTAATACAGGCTGAATCTCATTAAACCCGGCTGCCATGAGAGATGTGAAAGAACAATGGAGGCACAAACCTAAGAAAATGGCTTTGTCCTGTTGTTAAATTTTGAATGCATGTGTATTCAAGTTTACGCCTCTCCTACTTTCTTCTCTTTTTATATTTACAGGATCAGTAACTATTATTTCTTTGAAATTCAGTGCAAACGGAAAGTATTCACACTTTTTTCACATTTTATGCTGCAGCTGATGTGCACTGGTAGCAGCAGGTTTGGTTAATAGCAAATTATTAACAATTAACAAGGATAATTACTCATATTCTTAAAACTATTAACGTGATAGTTGGGGTTATTAGAGGTGGGGTTGTGTGAGGTGGTTACCTACAGTCAGTGTGTTACCTGCAGTAGATTCAGTTTAGAGAAGCAGCAGGAGCAGCGGTACAGATGCTGAGTGATGAGCTGCTGAGGACGGGGTCAATAGAAAAAACACATTTAGACGCTTAAAAAAGCTCACAGAAAAAAGCTACTATCAGTTGAAGTGTACGTTTTATTTTGAATATTTTCACCTCTTTATCTGACGTCAAACAGACCTTTACTTTGGAACTACAGTCTGTGAACCGTTGCATTACTGTATACACACAAGTGCACCTACGCTCAGCTCTGTCTGATCTGCAGAGTAATACAGTGCACATTGAAGGTAGTTCAAAGCCTTTTTCTGTGGCCTTTTTTTTTAAAAAAAAACACGTGTTTTCTATAGGTGCAATATCCAAATCACAGGAGCTGTAGTTTTTTCTGATGAAGGTAAAATGTGTCACAACATTGTTGTGTGTTGTTAGCAACATGAGCGCTGTGGTGCTACAGAGACGCTCCGTCCTACAAATCATATTCTCCTGACGTAAAGGAACATGTTTGTTTGGTACAAGACCAATAACAATCACATCATCATTTTTTTTTTTAGATTTTTCAGTGAAAATAATAAGCAGAAATGATAATTCCAACTGATCATTCCACTTTTGCATATAGTGCAGCCCTAATAAACAGTAGTGATGCTAATCAACAATTATTATTGCCACTATTGCAACTATACAACCAAACAATCAAAGGCAAACCAGCAGATGTGTGTGACAGTATGTTCGCCTAAAAACAAGAATTTGGTGTAACGTCAAGTGTAAATTCACAGATTTCATTTTGCATACAAGCAGTCAATCAGAACGTAATAACACTGCAGTCATTTCACGAGCCTGGGACCAGGCCTCAGAGAGAAAAAGGACAGAGGCGGGAAAAGAGCTTGTCAGTGAGAGGTACCACCCCTGAACCATCTGCCTCTCTGACTGACACTCCTCTGTACCTGGCCTGTAATTACAGAGACAGGAACAGGGACCATATTTATCAGCATCCTTCAATGGCCTCATCTCATTTTCCTGCAAAACACTCATGTGTGCTTCATCAGACAGAAGCTGCTACGTACCAGAGCGGGCAGCTCGGGGCTTATAGCCAGATGGAAAAAAAAAGAATCAATAGCAGAAAGGAACACCAAAGCACTTCATTTTATCATCTTTGGCAAGCTGAGCAATACATGGGACAGTCAGCAAATACATTATACAATGCTGTTTGCCCTTGCAGCGCTTCCTAAATTTCCTACTTCCACATCAATTTCACAAAGAGTTTATTGCCTTCCTCTGGCCTATTCTCCGTATTGCCCTCGTCCCCCTGCAAAGCTCCCGGTCCAAATAGCAGAGCTGGACAGCGAGCTGAAATGGACCCCTGCAGCTTCCCTTTGTCCACTGCCTCATTTCTCAAACATTCTCACCCTCACTGCTTGGGAAGCACCCGGGCCAATCTCATGGTCGTTTTAACAGCAGCCATCTTGGGAGCAAGATAGAAATACACAAGAGAAAGAAGACAAAGGACGGGGACAGGGCGTGATGGAGCCGGGGAGAAAGTGAAACAGATAATAAAAGGGAGAGAAAGGACGAGTGGAGAAAGGAGTTCTGCGGCCAGGAGTCAGGCAGTAATAAAGCAGGGTCACTGCAGTGGAGAATATCCACAGAAACATTACAGGGGCATCACTCACCATCACCCTGAATATCTCCTGCTATCTGATAACACACCAGCACATTCAAAACCCTGTGGCCCTCTGCCACAATATTACAGAGGTCTTTGTAATCTTGTTGACTGACAACTTTATTTCCAACCAACGCACACACACACTGCTGAGCATCAGCCTCATGTCAACAGGACGTCCGTCTGATGTGACTGACATGTTTTTAATGGACTTGGTGTATGAAGATGATAGTTTTCTAAATTCGCTTTCTTCTTCTTCCACAGTGTCTGTAGAAGAACACAGAGCTGTTTCCTGTTTCTGTCTTTGACTCAACTCGAGGGACGAGTTCTCAAAGAGTTAAAGGAAAGAGCTTTTGTGTCATTTTTACAAAGTGAGAGTGAACAGAGAGAAGTGAGTTCGATCCAAATGTGAACATAGGGAAGAAATGTGGTCGTCGGCTCGTATAAATTCCACAATTGTCAAAACCAAATTCAATTACACAACAAAAAAAGTAGAAATTAAAAGCGATTGCTGCCCGTGCACACACACACACACACACCGCTAACATCATCTTAAACAAGCTAACATCATCTTAAACAAGCTAACGTCATCCTAAACAAGCTAACATTATCCTAAACAAGCTAACATTATCCTAAACAAGCTAACATTAGCCTAAACAAGCTAACATCATCCTAAACAAGCTAACATGAACCTAAACAAGCTAACATCATCCTAAACAAGCTAACATTAGCCTAAACAAACTAACGTCATCTTAAACAAGCTAAAATAAAAAAAACATAAAATAAAACCATGTCAAGTAATTTGACTGTATTTATTTTATCATTTATGCAAATTGAGTTATTTGACTGGATGTATTGTTAAGTTTGAGGGACAAAATCATCATTATTCTATTATTGTATGAAATAATAATAATAATAATAATAATTATTATTATTAATTTGTCCACTGCATATAGCATATTTACAGGTGCCAATGAATTTAATTAATATAAATATGTTTTTAGGTCTGAGCTCAGCAGTTCAGTCAACGAGGAGGAAGTTGCACCTCAGTTCTCAGGTCTGTGTCACTCAAACATCCATGATCTACATTTGTTATTAAAGTCTATTCAGTTATTACCTTTACCTGGGAGCAGTTTGGTCGGTAACTTAACGTCAGCTATCACATATTCTTGATTAATGAGCCAAGGTTTTTGTGGTTGTGCCATCAGTAGATTGTATGATATGACTGCATGTGTTGATGACTGTAATTCACACTGTGTCTGACCTGCACAGACACAGAGGAGGAGGAGAGAGAGAAACCGACCAGAGACTTAAAGGTTCAGATGGGAGTCAAATTTATTTAATATGCCACTACAACTCACTGTGTCGCCACGGCAACCACAGAAATCATACAGTCTACATGGTTCAGGGGGTTGAGTGATGGAAATATTTTTTGGCAAACATCATCCAGACACAAAGCACCACCTTTCCACCAAAGTCTTTCATTCCTCACCACTGTAGATATGCAAAACTACTGGACCTGATTATAATACATACAAATACCACGGCCACGACGCCTCCAGCAAAACATACTTGAATAAAATGCATGAAGGGAAACGGAATATTTGTTGTTTTTGTGTTATTTTTCCCTGGATGAAGTTGCCATGGATTTTGCAGAGCAGAGTGCAGCACACACTCACTGGTAAACATCATAAACATATGGAGAAGCGTGAAAGCTAAAGGACCTGAGAGGGCGAGAGATGAGGAATCATAGATGAGAGAGAGAGCTTCTCAGTCTCTCCACCTGGGACAGTAATTCCCAATAAGAGAGAGAGAGAGAGAGAGAGTGTGTGTGTGTGTGTGTGTGTGTGTGTGTGTGTGTGTGTGTGTGAGAGCCAGGCAGGCGACAGGAAGAGCAGAACCGGAGTGTGATGCCATGAAAGAAAAGGCACATGGGTCATTTTGATGGTTATTTCTGAACATCACCATAAGGCATGTGTCAGATGGACTATTAGGCCAGAGCATATGCGCAAACACGCATCCACGCACACGCACACACATCAGCGTCTGCACACACACACACCGGGCGTGTAAATGGCCCGTGGTTTGCAGCTCTGTCCTATGGGGTCTTCTTAAGTGGGTGATTATGTGTAAATGGTCATGTAATGACGTGTTGCCTTTCGCTAATGTCCCCATCAAATGTTCATGGCTTCGACGGAGCTGTGTCCCCAAAGACAGCATAATGGACACTCTCGGCTCGCACTGGTCCTTGGGAACAGAAGGGTAATGTGGACGAGCAGCAGTAGGAGGTGAATCATCGAGCTGGGTAAGCAGTCATCCTTGGGATGCCTAAATCTGAATCAGCCGGGGGATTTATAAAGTGAATGGATGAGCTGTTTGGATTCCAGCTCTGGACCAGTTTCACTGACCATCATCACGTTTGTTGTTCATTTCATGAAAGGGAAATCTCACAAAGTGGCAGAAACATTTTCCCAGAACCAACAAAGAGTGAGGGACAGAGTGTTTCGTGTATGAAGAGAGAGCAAACCTCCAAACGCCACACTACTCTCTACTAAATAACAAATCTGAAACTTTAAATCTGCCTCTTGGTCTTTCTTTTCTCTGACCATCCTGCTGATGGTGACTGGAGCTTTTACAGAAAACCTCAATCCCGTCTGGAGGGAGAGGGGTGCAGAGACACCCTGGAGGTTCAGGGTGTTGACAGCGGACCTGTTCAGACCTGGTATCAACATCTGTCTCAGGTGATCCGATCACCAGTGGTCAGCTCTAAGTTCAGGTGTGAACGCACCCGAGACGCACAGAGATCTGATCCCTCAGACCACATTCAGAGGTGGTCTGGACCATGTGTCCACTGAAGGACCGCCCACTCTACTGGCGTCCTCTGAATGACCGCCCACTCTATTGACGCCACCTGAAGGACCGCCCACTCTGCTGACGTCCTCTGAAGGAACGCCCACTCTACTGGCGTCCCCTGAAGGACCGCCCACTCTGCTGACGTCCCCTGAAGGACCGCCCACTCTGCTGACGTCCTCTGAAGGCCCGCCCACTCTACTGACGTCCTCTGAAGGCCTGCCCACTCTATTGACGCCACCTGAAGGACCGCCCACTCTACTGGCGTCTCCTTAGGGACCGCCCACTCTACTGACGCCCTCTGAAGGACCGCCCACTCTACTGACGCCCCTAAAGGACCACCCACTCTACTGACGCCCTCTGAAGGACCGCCCACTCTACTGACACCCTCTGAAGGACCGCCCACTCTATTGACGCCCTCTGAAGGACCGCCCACTCTACTGACGCCCCTAAAGGACCGCCCACTCTGCTGACATCCCCTGAAGGACCGCCCACTCTGACACCCTCTGAAGGACCGCCCACTCTGACGCCCCTAAAGGACCGCCCACTCTGCTGACATCCTCTGAAGGACCGCCCACTCTGCTGACGTCCTCTGAAGTACCGCCCACTCTACTGACGCCCTCTGAAGGACCGCCCACTCTACTGACGCCTCTGAAAGACCGCCCACTCTGCTGACGTCCTCTGAAGGACCGCCCACTCTACTGACGCCCCTGAAGGACCGCCCACTCTGCTGACGTCCTCTGAAGGACCGCCCACTCTACTGACGCTCCTGAAGGACCGCCCACTCTGCTGACGTCCTCTGAAGGACCGCCCACTCTACTGACGCCCCTGAAGGACCGCCCACTCTGCTGACGCTCCTGAAGGACCGCCCACTCTGCTGACGTCCTCTGACACTCTGATTAGTCCCGACACAGTTTCATCATGAACCCAAAATATTTGACTTTTTCAAATGGATAAAACCTGTTTTCACTGTAATTTGCTCTGGGCCTTTGTTGCCATTTCTCATCCCTCCCTTCACTTCCCATCAGCAGGCAACTGCCTTGGAGCCCAAGACCCCCAGAGACCCCCAGAGACCCCCAGAGGCCCCCAGAGACCCCCAGAGGCCCCCAGAGACCCCCAGAGGCCCCGAGTCTTTGGGTAATTCAGTTAGCTGCACATTTGTACCACTTAAATACAACAGAGCAGACTGTAGTTGTTAAAAACTAGAACCACCTCCTCGTGGTCGTATCCCTCCGCCACTCAGACTAGTCTCAGGTCACATCGCTGTTTATCCAGAGTCACAGAAAATATTAAACATTTGTGTGAAATTTTGTCATAATTTGTGTGAAGTCTTGAGAAATGACCTTTGACCTTTAGCAACCAAAATCTAATCAGTTTGTTCTTGAGTCCAGATGAAAGTGGCGGTACTGAGATATTGTGTTCACAAGGTCAAAACTGTGTTTCGTGAGGTCACCACGCTCTTGACCTTTGACCCCCAAAGTCTAATCAGTGCATGCTTGAGTCTTAGTGAATGTCTGTGTTCTGTCTAGTGTTCCTGGGAGGACGGCTCTGGCTGTCGCCGGCGGGGAGGAATACAAAGTGTTAATCAGGTCAGGTGTTGGAGAAGAGGAGAACTTCATGATGTTTAGCTTTCTCCACCCGACCACTGGAGGACCGTCGCAGGTCAGAATCATGTCTAGCCTCGTATGTCTCCTCTCATTGGACTCGACCGTCTCTTGGCAAATGAGACAAACACAACAGTGTTGTCTTCCAGCGAAAAGTATTCAACTTTCCTCCGCTCCTGAAAGCAGCAGCCCCTCGCTGAGGACTGTGTGTTGGCTGTTCACGCTCTGTTGAAAACATCAGTTCCACCTGCGTTGTACAGATACACATACACATCCTGCCTAACCCGAACTCTGCCTTCAGCACAGTTTATTTACCATTTCCAAAAGTTTCTCCTCACCATAGAAGTTTATACGTCGGTATTGGACATAAACGTTGGCGCTGGAGCTTTTAGCCATCGTCTCATTCTGATCTATTCCTCTCTTGTGATACTGCTGCTAAAACCTCTTCATGTCTTCTGTTGCCCACGATCAAAAAGAAATGAACCTGTTGAGTAGTTGTTAAGAGAAACTGCTGACTAACATGCAGACAAACAAACAAAAAAACAAATTTGTCCAAAAGCAAAATCCCACTGGCTGAAGCAACAACAGAGAGATTCAGACTGAATCATGTGCAACTTGTTCAGATGAAGCTCAGATGATGAAAACATCTGCTTTGACTGATCACTGATCTGTCCAACACACCTGAATGCAACAGTGACACATTCTGGGGGAAAACAGAGCACAGAGGTGTGGTTGAGTGTGTTCGTGGCTGTGCAGGAAGAGAGTATCTCTGTAACGATCTCCGTCCTGAACAAGGTCACGCCTTCCACCCTCCTCCCCTCAGCTGCCTCTTATTCCCCCCTCCTTTATCCTGCTTCTTTAGAGTTGACTGTTACCCTCCTCCTTCGCTCCCTCTCTTTCATCACCTCTGAATATTGTGCATTGAGAGTTGTTGTTAGAGAACGTTTGTTTTGACTCTTCACATCAGCGAAGTCGGCTCCGATCTATTATCTGAAAAATAACAAGTGCCCTCTCCTGTCGATGAATCTCCTCATACTTATTCCACTCGCACTCCAATTTCCCAAACAGCCTGTTTTTGTCACAGATTCCCAAAAACAGGCAGCAGGAAGCAGTTTCTGTCTTTACACTGAGCGGGTTGGGATGTGGCTTCTGTTCAGGTGTCTTTACCTGTCACATGACTGTTGTCCGTCTGTTGTGATCTGCTGTGGATGGTCTGCGTCACTTTCACCACTGAGGGACGGTAACTTTATTTATTTATTTCCTTTATTTCTTCACACATGGCCGTAGTGTCTCCTGAAACAGAGACACTAACGTACCGGACCTTCGTCGCCATGGTTACAGTAATAAATGAACATGGCTTGGTGAGGTTTAGGAAAAGATGGTGGCTTGAGTTAGAGCAAGTACTTCATTAAGGTTAGGTGATCTTTGTTGTCATGGTTACATTAATAACAACATGGAACAGATTAAAAAAATAACAAACTGCTGTTTTCACGCGGGAATCGAACGCCGCTGTCCTGTGTTTTGTTGAACCATCCATCCTCCTATCATATTACAGTGATGTAGGCGGGTTTTAAATACATCAACATTTATCTATAATTAAAGTTGTATATATATATGTATATTTTTTTTGAAAAAATCTAAATGGCAGCAGGTTTTTCAACAAGTCTGAACTCAGTCTGATATTTAAACTCTGAATGTCTCAGCTGCTGAACACAAAGTTAAAAGCTCATAATAACGAGCGCAGCATCAGAACAGTCTCATTCGCACCAGACGAAGATGAAGCCTGAGATTTGTTTTACGTCATTAATATTTTCCTCCAACATTATATATTATTTCAAACATGCTTAATTACTCTGCCCTTCGATCTGCTGATTAACCGCAGCGCCCACGGACATGACTGCGATCACTACGTCCTATGCACCGTTGCTATGGATACCGTTGTATGCTGTGTCTCAGTTCACTTCCACACTCACACTTGTTGTTTTGAGAGCATTACAGTGTTCACATAGACGAGTACAACACCACGCAGTGAACGGCGAGCGCACTTCTCACCCTCAACGCTCGCCACATACGAAGGCTACGCAGCAGAAAAGGAGGGACCGCCCACGTGTTTTCAAACTTGTTTAAACGGAGACAGAGGAACGCCGCCGATGGCGGCGTACATTCCATGTCGCATGACACAGAGGGAAACATGGGAAGTCAGCGAAGCTCGTGGTCACGTGTTGCGGTCGTCATCTCCGGTGAGTTCACAGCGGTAGAGTTTGACCACTAGAACAAACTACACTACGGGTCATATTAACCTGCTGCACCGACTCGTTTATTACAGGACAGTCTCTTCCATAATGTGTGTGTGTGTGTGTGTGTAGTGAACTATGAGGACCAGTATGTTGTACTTGTGTTCATCATGGTTGCCAATAGAAACGGGTAAAGGTAAGAGACGACAGTGGAAGTGGAGACTCCTCCTCCAGTGACAGGTCAACTGTATCATGTGCTTTGCTCCGTCTCCTCTGCTCCTCAACATAAAATGTAAAAGAGAATCAGACAGTGAAGAGCAGACATGACACGTACACGACACCCTTTCATAATAAGACTGAAGCAACCAGCGCTCGTCAAAACATGGAGAAGAGACGAGGCCGGACTGAACGAAAGGAAGTGCCTCAAGCATCTTCACAAATTCACCGACCGTGGAAACATGTACCAGATCAGTCTGCTGCCAAGACCGTCTGCTGAAGGTCACAGCGAGACTGAGGTGAGCGGGAAACCACTTCCTGTCAGGAGGAACATGTGGGAGTCACAGGCTGCGTTCATCCATGTATACAAACGACAAAATAAAACTTCTGCAACATACTGTCTGTCTGGTCTTCG
Organism: Seriola lalandi dorsalis; assembly: GCF_002814215.2. NCBI lineage: Eukaryota > Metazoa > Chordata > Actinopteri > Carangiformes > Carangidae > Seriola > Seriola lalandi. Next base: position 310,259 of record NW_019525461.1, read on the forward strand.
GCTCAAGTCTGGCCCATGTGCGTCCACATCTGGGCAGATTCCGGTTGTAATCCTCTGTGTGCCAGAACCGGTCCAGATGTGGAAGTAGCACCTGAAAATCCTGCTGTATATGGGCCAGATCCGGGCCGTGGAACCAGGCGAGTCTATGATCTCTATAGTTTTCATTTTTATTCTGTTATAAAGCTCAGTTATCTGGATATGCAGTGGTTGGGATCTATTTATGTATATTTATCTATATGTTTGTGTTTTTATGATGATTTTTATCTCCATGTTGCATCTTGTTGCCTCTCACATATATAGCACTTTATAAAGTTTGTCAACTTAAAAAACATGGTGTGAACTCAGAAGTGGTGACGTATGAATTTGCTGTTGCCCAGGTGACATGAGCAAACAAATCTATTTATACTGAGTATTATGATCTTAATGCAGTTCAGAGATCGATAGTGAGGGAGAGGAAGTGGTGCGGCTCGTCTCGTGGCGTTCCTCCAGGACAGCCGACGCCATCAACACCTTCCTCCCTCCCCTCGCTCGGCGCCGCGTCGTGCCGGCTGCTGATGCCATTTTAACTGTCACACTTGGAAAGGTCAACTGTACCTCGCTCCGGCTGCACAGGCCGTCTGTGCCGCCGCAATTACTTACAGTCACACGTGCACACGTTCAGAAATATTAGCATGCACCCTGTGCCATCTCTCTCTTGTTCTGTAACACCCCCCCCCCACACACACACACACACACACACACACACACACACACAGATCTACACACGTGCACACTGAGCAGCCTGAACTCATTAAAACAAATTGAGTTTCTTGCAAAGGAGAATGTCTGGAGCTTCATCTCTTCACCAACACGTCCAACCTGACGTCACACTGAACCCCCCCCCCCCCCCCCCGAGACATACAGCAAAATGATCAACTGTGCTTTTTATGTGGCAGATACATTATGCCATATTTGTGTAGTAAAAACATCCTCATTTAAAGCAGGTTTCTGTTATTTAACCATGAATAAATCACTTTAACTGTTCCATCTCCTCTGTGAGACGCGTATCGTCACGTGATCTAGAGATCCGGCGTCTCGCCTACCTTTCGCGCTTGATGTGTGACAGAGAAAAGACCTTGTTGATGCCCCCCACCCCCACCCCCCAGACCAAGGAACAGGCCAAGAAAACATCCATGTTCACAGAAATGAAGACAGACTGACGACGAAAGACGATAACAGACGCTCCGTCTCTGCGTCTCTTCATGTGCTTTAGGTTCAGAGACACAGATCAAGGTAATTAGGTTTTTCTGCACAAACCTCCTCAGTTTGGCTTCATCAGTCACAAATGTGATAATACTGTGATGAGAAATAAATCATGAATCTTCTCTCCGTGAAGTGGACTTCACTGAGCTGCTTTCATGAATATGTATAATGATGTTGTGTCGCATTTCATTTACACTCCCGTTCCCTAAAAGAGAAAAAAAAAAGACAAACTCATTACTGGAGCCCACATTTCCATCAAAATGTCATTTCTTTGTGGCATAAAAGTGGCTTTTCAAACACTGTCAAATGAATGACAAAACCTCATAGACTCTAACAAGGCTAACCTTGTACTCAGTCTCAGAAATCCCGTTTTTTTCTGAGGGTATTCAGACGACTCCGTCTCTCCGCGGCTTCATTATCAAGCATGACTTTGGTGCTTGTTGAGGAGGTTTGACTGTGATGTGTAGTTATTCAAATTGTAATAGGGCTTTTTAGAATTTGAATTCCCTCCGTCTGTCTCTCTCTTCATCTTCTGTCAGTGTGTGTCTCATTTCCAGCCATCCCCTCCATCCTCCCGCTCTCCGGTGGGCTCAGGTGTACTTACCGTCAGCAGCACCTGGTCATCTTTAATTACGACCTCAGCTCTGATCAGATGCTAATGGGCCTGGAAGAGGAAGAAAGAAGATGATCTCAGGAGAGGAGCAGCGCACTTCTATCTTCTGCCTCTCCTCCCTCTTACATAACGGTTCTTTCTTCTTCCCTTTCTTGTCTTCCTTTAGTTTTTCTTATGAAAGTTGTAAGTGAATCCATCGACTGGGTTCTGGTTTCCCTCCGTGAAATCTAAAACATCATTGATCTGTTATTGATGAATCTTGGTGTCGCAAAACGTACACCTCAGATTTAAAAATATTTGTCCTCACAGCAAAGTTCACGGAGGCCGACGAGACGAAACAAGCTGCAACGACCCCGACGCGTCCGTCAGGAGAAACGATGCAGATTCAAAAACACACACACGAAAATACAAAACAAACACAACAACGTAAACGAGCTGCAGGAAGACGAAACAAAAACATGAACAACAAACACGCTGCAAATACACAAACGATGCAACAACAAAAACACAGGAACCTTCAAAACAAATGCAACAGAAAAGACAACGTCAGAGCTCCAGGCCTCTAGGGGGAGCTCCACGTGGAATGTACCTGGATATGTATATATATATATATATATATATATCTGATAATGATAACAAGTTCTTTACCTTTCAATTCTTTTGCTCTTTCTCTTTAATTCTTTACTTTTGTTTCTTCAGTCTTTCTGTTCTTCTTCTCCCTTATTCATCTGTTTTTTCCCCCATCATCCTCTCTCCTATTCCCTTTTGTCCATTCCTCCTTCATCTTTCAATCTTTTCATCCTCTCTCCTCGCCACAGAATATTCAACACCTGACTTCTCTCTGGCTCTTTCTTCTAAATGCAGGAAGGATTTATTATTTATACACCCCAACAAAATTAAACATAAACCACACACACATTCATTATCTGGAGACTTTATCCATAATTACTGCTTGACTAACGCTAACGCTAACGCTAACCTTAAAGCTCCTCCAGTGTAAAGGTCTGTGTCCATGTGTAGTGTGATTATAGATCAGCTCTAGCTTCTATATTAATACTGTGAAAGTATCAAAGCCTCAGTCCACAGAGAAATGCACACAGCCTGTATTCAGAAACTGAGCCTTAAAACCAGCCGTCAGGACTTCTGGAACTTTGTGATGTCACAACAAAGCAGTCACCAAGCCCCGCCCACCTGGACCCACCATCCAAACCTTGCAGGATTTGGTTTCTATGAGTGTTTTTACCTGAAATCTTCTATATTTTTATTGGATCACTTAGAAAACAGTCAGCCAATCAGAAGAGAGGCTCAGAGCCTCCTCTCTTCTGATTGGCTCACCGACCTGTTGTTACTAGAGCTGCAGAGAGAAGCCTGAGAGAGGAGATGTAAAACTACAATGAGATGGTTTCACAAATATATCTTCTTATGGATCAACACTTCAAATAAAACACAGAAGAAGAAAATATGGAGCTTTAAAGTTAAAGACACACGCCTCCTTTAGTTGTGTCTGTATTCACATATTGGCAACTAAAACTAATAAACCTCATTTCCATGTGCAAACTCGAAAAGAAAAAAGGTGTAAAGAATCAAACTAGTGATGTTTGAATAGAACAGAGTCATGAATGTTATTAATAACCACTGTGCTTTTTCCAGAACGCCTGTGAAAACCGACTGTTGTTTAAAATGATAATCCTTCAGATTTCAGCCCTGATTGATTTGTTGACACTGTGGTTACTGAAAGTAACAGTAAACCGCTCCGACACTTACAGTATGTGTGGGATAGAGGTCAGTGAAGTGCGACACTGATAATAGTCAGATAAAATGACAAACAGTGGCATTAGAGTCATGCATGGGGGACAACTCCAATCCCTCACTGTGCCACTAACACAAACAACTACAGCAGGTAGTTAGGGAGTGGATTACTGCAGAGAGCGTACACGGGGGAGGACGGTACGTTTAAGTACATTTACTTGAGTACTGTACTTGAAAACTAAACTTCTCACTTTGACTCCTCTACAAATATTAACTATGAAGTACTTGTTACTTTGAATTAATTTTCTCTTATTTTCTATTTTTCTAAAATGTGATAAACCCTGCACTTGAACTGGGCAGGGTCCTAATGAAGGCTGTGAGTCACTGCCATGCTGCTTTGTGACGGGTGGAGCGTATTAAATCAAATCAAATAAAAAACACTAGCTGTCCTTTTGTTGATTCAGTCGTTTTTATGGTCATTTCTACAGACTCATATATATCTATTCTACAAGATTTAAATTAAACAGGTTGTACAGACAGTGCATTGAGCTGGTAGATCTAAAGTCATTAGGTTGTGTAAATGCGCTGTGGCACCATGCAACAATGCATTTTGCAGCTCTCGGCATACAGATCGTAAACAGCATCAAACATTGTGTCGATATCTTTACAGTTTTAAACACTGTCGATCTTCCTCCTCGTTGTTCGACTTCACTTCAACTGCAGACAAACTTTTATTTCAATGTGGAACTTTTCCAGTTTGTGCACTTTGTGCCAGAATCACATACATCAAGACGTCATTTAATATCTCGCTGCCCCATTTGTTATGATTAATCTATTTTTATTCATATCCTCCCACACACACCTCATTCTTTACTTCATCGCAAGTGATGAGTTACTAATTGCTTTACTTCCTTGAGTAGGTGTGAAGATGTAATTTTCTGCTTGTGATGTGTGTACAGGTGACACCGGTTAGTTTGACAGGAAAGCTAAATATAGAGCTTCATGCTCAAGATCACACACACATACACACACACACACAAATACCTAGTAACTACCTCCTACCTGTGTTCCCAGCATGCTTATGTGCCCAGCTGATTGATCACACAATAAAGAAGGATCAAAGATTTGGTCCTTCTTCACACAGCTGATCACAGGGCACAGGATAAAGGAACATCTGTGTGTGTGTGTGTGTGTGTGTGTGTGTGTGTGTGTGTGTGTGTGGTCCAGGTATTACTTGTGTTGTGGGGACACAGCCACATTATTGGGACAAAAAGCAAGTCTCCGTAAGTTAAATCATTACATTTAAGATGAAGACATGTTTTAAAGCTCAATATTTTAGTCTTCTTCCACCTTTTTCCTTTTCTAGTTTGCACATGAAATGAGGTTTATTAGTTTTAGTTGCCAATATGTGAATACAGACACAACTAAAGGATGTCTTGTACTGTTCTCTGTGGCGTTTGTCTTCTTCTTCTGTGTTTAATTTGAAGTGTTGATCCATCAGAAGATATAAAAACCATCTCATTGTAGTTTTACATCTCCTCTCTCAGGCTTCTCTCTGCAGCTCTAGTAACAACAGGTCTGTGAGCCAATCAGAAGAGAGGAGGCTCTGAGCCTCTCTTTTGATTGGCTGACTGTTTTCTGAGTGATCTAATAAAAATAAAGCAGATTTCAGGTAAAAACACAGAGAAACCAAATCCTGTAAGGTTTGGATGGTGGGTCCAGGTGGGCGGGGCTTGGTGACTGCTTTGTTGTGACATCACAAAGTTCCAGAAGTCCTGACGGCTGGTTTTAAGGCTCAGTTTCTGAATACAGGCTGTGTGCATTTCTCTGTGGACTGAGGCTTTGATACTTTCACAGTATTAATATAGAAGCTAGAGCTGATCTATAATCACACTACACATGGACACAGACCTTTACACTGGAGGAGCTTTAAAGAAAGTCTGGAATCCAGGGTCTGACTGATGGAAAAAGGAGCTGCTCCTGATTTTCACTCCTGGCATGAATAAAACTTCTTCGTGGAAAAAAGTAAATACTGAAAAGTGCTGGATATACTCACTCACTGAAAACCATTTCTCAGTTTGAAGCCCAGCCAAGCTTCACTGGCAACGTTTCAGCATCAACTGAAATAGAGACAAGACAGAAAACTGTACGGATGAAATGTCCTCCGTTGGAAACGTCACTGAGCGAACAGGATGGAATCACATCAAAGCACGACCCAGCGTTATACTGTCTGCGATTGGACCAATTTCATTTTATTTGTAAACCTGGCTTTAACACACTTTGTTGTAACTACTTTATAATAATCAGCTCACTCCACTTCCTAGTTATTAGCTCTTGTTTCGTGTGCTCATATTAAAGATCTATGAGGAAGTAAAGTAACAGTTTCCTCAGTAGGGTGTTTTATTTTGGACTGTGCTGTAACTGCATACACATGAGCGAGTGTGTGTTGGTGTGTGTGTGTGTGTGTTAGTATGTTACTCTGGCATCATGCCGGGGATGAACTGCCACCTGTGCGAGTTTCCCAGCCATATGGGTTTTGGTGTAGCTCGATGATTGGGCCAGCGAGTGCAGGTTAAGAAGAGTTGCAGTAAAAGCCAGAGATTAATTGGAAGCGGAGAGAGTGTGAGCCATCTGCTCAGTCTGTCTGTCTGTCTGTGAGGAGCAGCCCCCGCCCCCTCTGTCGCTGTGCTGCAGAACAGGAGAGAGGCAGACAATGCAGATGGTCCCACCAAATGGATTTGCATTGTTCCATAATAGACTTGAAGCTTTGACCTTTTATTCTCCAGCACAACGCAGAGCTGACTGCGAGGCGACGCAGAGGCTCGGCGGTTACTCACTGTCAGCTCACTGTGATTTACTGCTGCTACACACAGTGGAGTCCACTAACATGAGGCCGCCAGATCCAGATCCAGATCCAGATTCTGCTCAAAGTTACTGTGAAAGTGAACGAAATCCTTCTTAATCCCTCCGGAGTCTGTCTATTCACTGGGGAATACAATGACCATGTTTTATTAACATGAAGATAACTTTATTTATACGGTCATGTAGAGACAAGCTGAGAAAAGCAGCTGAGGTGGGGCTTTCAAACATGATCTAATACACATCATTTATTAAAAGAAAGTTTTAAAATATCAATATTGTCAGTGTGAATAGTGCAGTAAAACTCTTCACATGTAGACTTAGACTGTAGCTCTACAGCTTTATTTTATTTTACAAACTTAAACTTTGATCATATTCTGAATGATTATATTTAATATTTGTCAAATTTGTTATGTTATTTTAAACAGCTTTAGACACTACAGTTGAAAACATCAATTAAAGTCAATTAAAGGGCCAGTTCTCCCTGATTATATGAGAAACTTACTGCGATGGTAAGAGTCTGTGAACCGCCATCTTCAGGTCTCTCCACAGATGTTCTACAGGGTTTCATCTCAAGGACAGTCAGACTGACTTTTCTCGGCCCTATTCTTCAGGTCACTGTCGAGCTGTAAGGTGAACCTTCGCCACAGTCTCAGGTGTGACTGGTCCTGGGGATGTGGAACGTCACCTCTCTGACGGGGAAAGTTCATTTGTTTTTAACGGAAACGTTCAGATTACCATTCAACCAAAAACATGATCCACCACTCTGTGTGTTACCGCAGCTGCTGGTGGTTTTACAGTCTGTGGTACTTCTCTCCACCGGCAGCGAGCTTCACAGCTGCTGGAGTTCTGGTCCGGTCGTCCTCCACAGCACATACGTGTGGCGGTCCGGGTCATTGGCTGAAGAGGTGACGGCCCGCTCCTCCAGACGGCGCCGGACCTCCGAGTTGAATCAGTTCTCTTTCCTCTTCTTTGATATGAGGCTTCATAAACTGAGTACATTTACTTTAAGTACTGTACTTGAGTAAAATTTTGAGGTACTTGTACTTTGTACTACTTGTACTACTTCTGTACTCCAGATGGAAATATTCATTTATCCACTTCAATATTTGACACAAAAGAAGTATAAAAATATTTAGTTTTGTACTTGTGTTTTACCTCCGACTTGCCTAACGCTGAGTAAACATGATTATTCTCTTCTTTATGTGTCTCCTCTCCTGTTAGCCTCCATCCTGTCCTCGTTCCCCTTCCCTCTGTCCATGTGGCTCTCCCTCCTTTTATCTGTCTCACTTTCACAGTTCACACATCTTTACTACGATTAAAAACTATTGACTGACTTTGACACAAGTTAAACTTTCCCTGGGGAGATTAATTTCTTGTGCAACATGCAGAGGCAGTGGCGTGGGTGTTACTAATTAAAACAGATTAATTGGGGAAGTAAAAATAGCATAATTAATATTTCAGGTAGAAGAAAAAATGCCAAGTCAAAAGCTACATAATGACAAGTTCTGTGAATTACAGTTAGGCCCAGAAATATTTGGACAGTGACACAATCCTCATGATTTGGGCTCTGCATGCCACCACATTGGATTTGAAATGAAACAACTACAACGGAATTGAAGTGCAGACTTTAAGGTTTAATTCAAGGGGTTGAACAAAAATATATGATTAAACATGTAAGAATTGTAGCTATTTTTATACAAACGCTCCTCATTTCAGGGGCTCAAAAGTAATTGGACAAATAAACATAACCGTAAGTAAAATGTTACTTTTCAATATTTTGTTGAGAATCGTTTGCAGGCAATGACTGCCTGAAGTCTGGAACCCATGGACATCACCAAACGCTGGGTTTCCTCCTTTGTGTTGCTTTGCCAGGCCTTTACTGCAGCTGTCTTCAGTTGTTGCTCGTTTGTGGGTCTTTCTGCCTTAAGTTTTGTCTTGAGAGTGAGATGCATGCTCAATTGGGTTGAGATCTGGTGATTGACTCGGCCATTGCAGAATATTCCACTTCTTTGCTTTAAAAAACTCCTGGTTTGCTTTTGCAGTATGTTTTGGATCATTGTCCATCTGTACTGTGAAGCACCGTCCAATCAACTCTGCTGCATTTGGCTGAATCTGAGCAGAAAGTAAATCCCTATACACTTCAGAATTCATC
>NW_019525461.1:318968-322009 GCF_002814215.2 Seriola lalandi dorsalis
TATTTTTGAGGCTGATTAATGGTTTGCACCTTGTGGTGAATCCTTTGTATTTACTCTCATGAAGTCTTCTCTTTATGGTAGACTTAGATACTGATACACCTACTTCCTGGAGAGTGTTCTTCACTTGAGTGGATGTTGTGAAGGGGTTTTTCTTCACCATGGAAAGGATTCTGCGATCATCCACCACTGTTGTCTTCCGAGGACGTCCAGGCCTTTTTGAGTTCCCAAGCTCACCCGTGCACTCTTTTTTTCTCAGAATGTACCAAACTGTTGATTTGACCACTCCTAACATTTCTGCTATCTCTCTGATGGATTTATTCTTTTTCTTCAGCCTCAGGATGAACTGTTTCACCTCCATTGAGAGCTCCTTTGACCGCATGTTGTGTGTTCACAGCAACAGCTTCCAAATGCAAACGCCACACCTGGAATCAACTCCAGACCTTTTAACTGCTTAATTGATGACAGGTTAACGAGGGAAGAGCCCATACAGCCTTGTTATTTTTTTTTGCAGCCTTCTGAGTCAATTGTCCAATTACTTTTGGTCCCTTGAAAAAGAGGTGGCTACGTATTAAAGAGCTGTAATTCCTAAACCCTTTGCTCCGATTTGGATGTGAATACTCTCAAATTACAGCTGAGAGTCTGCACATTAAGCCCATATTGATTATATAATTGTATCCTGAATATGTTTTCGTAAAGAGCTAAAACAACAAAACTTGTGTCACTGTCCAAATATTTCTGGGCCTAACTGTATATATCTGGGTGCTGAACTGAGATTCAACAGTAACACTTTGAAGTGAAGAAGTTTCAGTTTCTCTCTCTGGTCACTAAATGACCAAAGACATGTTGTTATGAGTCTGTGTGAATCAGCGGGTGAAGTTATGCATTCATTAACATTAAGATGGATAGATGGACGGCAGATGGAGTGAATTATGGGAGAAGAAGCTGTTGTTCACTTACATTCTCTGTTTTAATGCTACAACTGTCTTTGCTGTTCCTCCTTCAGAGGAGACAATCTACTTCCTGTTTACGCCGGCTCGCACATGCTCAGTGTAGTGAATGGTCATGTGACATGTGTTTTCAGGTGTGTTAGTGTGGATGGAGATTGTTTTAGTTTTAAAATGAAAACCTATTAGTGTGGACGAAGCCTGAGTGACTAGTGGGGGGTTTCAGTTCTTGTGGGGTCGTTAACATGTTGAGTGTTGTTGAAGTCCCATGAGTCATTGCCCCCCAGTCCAGTTTCTTTCAAAAAACTCTGAGAGATAAAAGTTTTACAGTGACTCGAAGGGAAAAGGTCACGGTTCTGATAACATCCCTCTGACAGGGTTGTCTTTTAATTTGAAATACCTGCAGGAAGATTTAGGCTTCACTGACAGCAAAGCAGACGCCATGAGAAGTAACAGATGAATGAAAACAGTATTTGATGAAGGAGTCAGTGTTCTCAGCAGAGTGGTGATTATGACGTACTACAGTGGAGATGTACATCATACTGAATTAAACGCATTTTAGCTTTCATTAGAGCACAGACATTCAGTCTTCATTAGTGACCAGGTTCGATGTGTGTGTGATGGTCAAGACTTCAGCTGATACTTGAAACTCTTGAAGCCTCAGTTCCTCCTCTGCAGCTCAGGAAGCTCCTGCTCTGCACTAATGTGGCGCAACAGTTTCATCACTCACAGAAAATCTGTATGAAGCATGAGGAACAATCAGGATCATTCATCACCCACTTTATGTGGCTGCTTCATCTGTTCCTCTCTCCTCTGCCCCCCCCCCCTCTCCTTGAACTCCTCATCACTCTTTTAATTGTCCTCCCATCTTAAAAAAAAAAAGACAACAAACAACAAACAAACAAAAACTCAATTGCCTCCCATTGTGAGGCGGGGGAAAATAAAAAGATGTCACCAAATACACGATGTGTGTGGAATTATTCATGACGGCTGATCTTTCTCTGGGAAGTCAGAAACAGATTAACGGTCTTTTCAGCCGGTGACAGTTTGATGTCTGCGCTGCACAATCGTACGTCTCAGTTTCACCTTGAAAGCTCTTCACAAGGATTCCTCTGTGCTCTAATGCATTAAGGCCTCTGTCGTGATGAGTCTCTCACACACCTTTCATACCTCTGTGTTTCACTCTCAGTTGACTGGTTAATCACAGTACTGAAGGAACATCTTACATCTTCCTCTGTCTGTCCCACTCTGTGTTAATTACAACCTAAACAGGTGCTACACTGACAGCATCTCATTTCTCCTGCTGATAGCACAAGGACACCTTCATTATTTATCCTGCAGTAGATACACAACTTTTCCTTACAACATGTGACTAATTTAACAACAACAAGAAGATTTCACTGTTGGATCCACCACAACCTTCGAACTTTTAGGTTTTGCATCAACATGAGCTCGGCCACAGACGCGTAACAATCAGCTGATTAATGTTGTCATTACTCACACCATAACAACTGTGAGAGATAACACAGCAGCACAAATCACAGAGGGAAGCAAAACAAGCAAATCAAGACATCATCGCCACCTGGCAAAAAGATCACATGGAAATTTTTTGGGGTAGAATCGAAGTCCACGATCTTAAGAACAATCTGCGTTTTGTTTTTGGCTCGATTTTATTGTGAAAGTCCTGACAGGAAGTTGTGATTTGTGTCTTTCTGTCGCATTGACTTAATGATCTAACAATCTTGCAATCTCACCTTTTGCTTAGTTCATCTGGAGTATTCGTTTGGACAGTGCTATTATTAATTTATGAGGTGGGGTTTATACACATACATATATATATTATAGAATCTTAATGTTGTTATCAGCTGACCCTAGGTCTGCAGGTTAGGTCTCAGCCCCTAACTAACAGCTAATCCAAAAATGGTCAAAGAGGAGGATCGTGTGTGGAGAGCTGAGATTTTGGTTCATGCCGGTTTGTGGCAATTATACACTCACCTACCTGTCAGTCAAAGAGGCCACGCCCTCAATCCTCTGTAACTTTAGTCCTTGATAAAATGTAAACACATTTTAACATGGGAGTCTATGGGGACTGACTCA
>NW_019525461.1:322655-338337 GCF_002814215.2 Seriola lalandi dorsalis
ACACATACATATATATATTATAGAATCTTAATGTTGTTATCAGCTGACCCTAGGTCTGCAGGTTAGGTCTCAGCCCCTAACTAACAGCTAATCCAAAAATGGTCAAAGAGGAGGATCGTGTGTGGAGAGCTGAGATTTTGGTTCATGCCGGTTTGTGGCAATTATACACTCACCTACCTGTCAGTCAAAGAGGCCACGCCCTCAATCCTCTGTAACTTTAGTCCTTGATAAAATGTAAACACATTTTAACATGGGAGTCTATGGGGACTGACTCACTGTTGGAGCCAGACTCTAGTGGTCGTTAGAGGAACTGCAGCTGCTCAACAGTTAACTGTCTGACTGTGTCTTAATAGATGAGTAAATAAAAGTGTATTGTTTGCTGATTGGGGTTATGAGAGGTCAGGGTGTTCCTCCGTCTACAGCTGAGGTCAGCTCCATGGAAGCGGCCCAGTTATGTCTTGATAGATTCAGACTGGTTCTCACTGTTTCCAGTGTTCCCAGTTGCAGTGTTGTGTGTCTTGGCATGGATGGAGTACTGCATATTTATCAAGCTGGAGTCGAATATGTGGGTTTGTGTTTTTGGGTCCGTGTCAAGCAGAGTGTGTGTCAGTGTGTGTGTGTGTGTGTGTGTGTGTGTGTGTGTGTGAGGCTAACACACCGGGCCAGACACCACTTACCCCTACCTGTCATCTCCAAACACTGATGAATGGACCCAGCTAGCTGCTGACACACACACACACACACACACACACACACCACACACACACACACACACACCACACACACACACACACAGACACACACACACACACACAGATTTTCTGCACTCAAGTAAAACCATAGATGCATTGGAATAAAACCCAGTAGATTCAGAGGTAAAGAGTTTGACTCAGTTCATATCTTAGTCACAGTTCTTTCATTTAAAGTTTTAATCTGAAACTCTTCCACATTAAAACGTCTAAAAACAACTCGACCTCGGTTCTACATCTTGTTGAGGTGTGTTCTCGTCGATGATCAGGTGTCAGTATCAAGTTGCACATTTTAACAGGGAGTCTATGGGGACTGACTCACTGTTGGAGCCGGACTCTAGTGGTCGTTAGAGGAACTGCAGCTTCATGTTTCAGTCTGGAGGTTGATGCTTGATCTAATCGTGAAATCCGTCCGTCCGTCTCCTCTTGTTCATGCTCATTCATTCACACCTCTCTTTCTCTCTCTCTCTCTTTCTCTCTCTCTCCCTCTCTCTCTCGGCCCACCACCAGTAAGGTGGTGGCAGCTAGCTGCTGACCACATCATGGTCCTCAGGGTGGAGTGACCTTCACAATAAAATACCACTGTAGCTGTTGAAATATACAAGTTATGCTACATCTGTATTTTCTGTGACTAAAACATGTTGTTTTTCCTGTATCAGATTAATCAATGAGTTGTAATTAGGTGTCTTTGTTTGGCTGTTGCCGTGGTATATTTCACCTTCTATGTTATAAATCTCTGCTACTGAAGAAAGAGTTAAACATATACTCATCATCATATACTGCTGCGCTGTTTTAGGGCAGAGGGATTTTATCCAATCCAAAATCCAATTCATTCAAAGTAAGCAAAAGTGAAAAACAACAATTTAAAGAAAAGAAAAATCTAATTGTTGAAATGTTTTATGTGCATATCATAAAGAGGAAGTATACAGGCTGATGGATTTGAATTCCCTTGACTTTAAAATTCACTCAGTTTTTCTTCCTGCAATTCAGATTTATAATTTCATCTCTACTTCCTGTTCGCGGCTTCAATACTAATTCAGTTCAAACTCAAGACCTGAACCAGCTCCGGCTCAGACCTCCACCAAGACCAGCGTCACACACACACACACACACACACACACACACACACACACACACACACACACACACACACACACAGTCACATATCTCAGAAGAAGACCCGAACAAGCAGCACATGAGTTAATCTTCATATCTGTGATGAAAATGTTGCTGCATCTGCCAGAGATCAACAAACCCAGAGACTGCAGCGAGCTGCGGGCTTATCAGGGGAGACTGGACACTTCGCCTGGGGCTCAGAGAGATAGCTCTCTCTGTTGACCTGTGACCCCTCACAATATGATTACACACACACACACACACACACACACACACACACACTGATGGAACACAGCCAAAATGTAAACAGGCCTGCAGATATCTCTTCCACAGCTTCTGTCTCATTTGTCTGAAAACAAACAGTGAAATAAACTGCAAATAAATAAATGTGTTCAGAACAGAGAGACGAGGAAGACGGAGAATAAAACGGTTATTTTTAACCAGCGGCCGCCCTTTGTTGTACTGACTGACTGGTACGTGGCCCTCAGCTGAACTGCAGCCTTCTCTTCTCTCGTCGACTGAATCGACCCTGTGATGAACCTGCTGAACGTCAGCAACCTCCGTCTTACAGGAGAAGTTTTCAAGTCCGACACACATATTGCTTATTGATCTCTGGAGTTTGATCTCTTTTTCATAGCGACCATGAAGGAAGTTTTTCAAAGAGACGACATGGGTCTCTCTCCGTCCTCGTTGTGAACTTCAGCTGAAGCTCATACGAGACCTCAACGGTCTCACGTGGCAAAATTAATCTTCCAGTTCAACTTCCTGTCATTTGTGTTCAACATTCAGCAGACAGTGTTTTTCTTGCTGAGCCACGGCAGAGAGATGCATGCTGGTAGTTGTATTACCAGGACCTGTTCTGTAGTAACCCATTATGAGACGTACACGCGAGGTATTGGCTTTTTAGACACGTGCCCGATGAGGTGCATTGTGATTCGCTGAAATTCAGGTCAGGAGGGCGAGAGCCGATATGGGAAATGCAGTTCGCTTGGCTGAAGATCTGACGATGTTTCATGTTTGTTGATCAGCTGTTCTACCGACACCTGGAACATCTGCAGGGTTCTGGGGCACAAAACACCTCAAGCTCTCTCCCTAAGTCTGATACTTAAGGTTGAATTTCTCTTTAGCTGAGGGAGTTAAATCTCTTCACAGATTTCCTTCATTAAGGAAAAGGTTAAGAGATTTACAGCAAACAACGAGATTTTACAGCAGTAAAATTCTACTGTTTCCATGGAGACTGTTGACTGTTGCACTAATGATAGCTGTGATCTCATGCTGCTGTTGTTTGGATGGAACTTCACCAGGTGAACTTTGGTCGTTCCTGAAGTTTAAGACTAAGACAAGGAGAAACCCTGAAATACTTGAGGAAGCCTTAACTCAGACTCTAAGGTGTTTTGTCCAACCAGCCCAGGTGCCCGAGCGCTGAGGTGAGCTGTATTTATCTCGTCTTCACCACCTGATGACTCGAGTCAACACTCATGTTCGCTCGGATTGATCATGGCTGGTATCGATCATATTAACCTGAGCTGAGTGAGAGTTATTTTCAGGTTGCATCTCGTCTGCTGTTCTCTTTGATGATATTGATGCTGAGGAGGAGGGAGAAGAGAGAGAAGAGAGGAGTAGAAGAGGAAGACGAAGGTGAAGATGAAGTGAAAAATAGTCTCAAGAGAAATAAGCGGTGAGGTTAGTGCAGCTTGTTAGTGAGGTAATGGAAGAATCTGGCAAATGAAACAGCAAAGTTTAAGAAAAACCTCCAAAAAGCTGCAGACAGTTCAGTAATTGGATGGCCATGGGTGTTGTAGGAATATGAGTATGTGTGTGTGAGTGTGTGTGTGTGTGTGTGTGTGTGTGTGTGTGTGTGTGTCAGGCTCAAACTGTACAGCTTCCTGATTAGATGATCTTAGTATAGACTGCCTTAGTCCTCAAACAGAGACCCCTGTGCTGCTTTGTTTCACAAGCTGGAGACCTATTGACAACCACACACACGCACGCACGCACGCACGCACGCACGCACGCACGCACGCACGCACACACACACACACACACACACACACACACACAGAACATCTTCCTGGAGTGGCTGAGGTAGGGAGCTGTGTGGATGTGGAAGTAGGCAGGATGAGAGAGCCTGAATTTATTAAGCCCACACCAACCACACAAAGTACGCCAGCAACAAGTAATGAATCTCCAACAAGAAATAAATAACTGCTGCGTTTGAGTGTCAGTCTCAGGCAGAAATATAAGAGGCGGGGGAGGGAGCAGGCTCCAGTGAGACGGGGGGGGGGGGCAAGGCTTTGGGCGAGATGCTGCAGTAATTCTTAGGAGGCAGCTTGTTTGTTTGGGAGGATATACAATGTCCACTGTGATGGAAACTCACACATGCTAACACACACAGAGGCAGAAGTGGAGCTTCTTCATTCATGTGGTTTTACTGTAAAATGCTTTTTAAAAGTTCTGGTTTGTTTTCGAACAATCAGAGAGAAAAATATTCATTAAATATTTACGATGCTTACAAGTCTAATGAGGGAACTAAGTTATTATATCCATATGTCACATGTATCTTAAAACTGATCACGTATGATGATGGAGTATCACTGTAGCTGCTGTGGACTTCTACATTCTGACAGAAATCAATGTATACTTGGTTGTTCAAGTATGAACCATGTCCAATATGTAATATCTCGATATCAGCCCAAATACCATGATATATTATTATTATCATTATTATTATATTGTTGTATTTTATGTTTGAGTTGTTTTTGCTTTTTTAATAATATATACTTATAATATTGTAATTTATGATATATAGTTATATGACTGTATTTTATGTTTTGTTGTCTTTTTTAAAATAATATTCAAACAGCAGTTCAAAGTTGAGAAACGAGGCTTGGGCTGGGGAGCAGCGCAAAACTGCAAAACTGCAAAACTGCAAAAAAAATTAATAAAACAATATTTGTTTCAATAATATGAAAAAACACTGACTATGGCAGGAAATATGATATAATATAATAGATAATATCAAACATGAGCCCAAACCTAGCAGGTAACTGGGTTAAGTGGTTAAGTGTCTACATGTCAACACATGCAGATGATGCAGTGTTGTATGTTAAATGTCTCCAGACTCCATCTCAATGTTATAGAACTGCACATTAGTAAAAGTGTGTGCATGTGTTTTTCTATAAGAGTATGTTGATACTCCTTCCTAATGCTCATCCAGGTGACAAACTCCACAGTCAAAGGTTATCTGAGTTCAGTGCTGAATATCACAGCTGTTTTAAGACAGACTGTGAACCTAACCTTTAAAATTTCATTGTCCAGATTTAGACTTATTGACCTTATCCACTGCTCGACCTGCGAACCTGTTCATTAAAGCAGCGATTCGTTCACATGTTAGTCTCTGCCTTAGTTACAAGTTGGTTCTAAACTGGATTATTCCAAATTAAACCTGATAACACACACTGTGTTTCTCTGTAACAACACCGATCATCACCGCCAGTGTCATTTCATTTATTCAGTATGGAAACATTTAAATTGTCTGTGGACTTGTGTCTCTTATTTGAAGCAGTCAGATGTAATCAAATTTCTGTGACACCTTAAAACCTTTGAAATACTCGACCTATGAAAATGATTTTAAAAATCAAACTCAGACATTAGGCTTGGTGATTATCACATGACGATTATTGTTTGGATAATTAGAGAGCTGGACAGACGAGACTGGGGAATATGTGTCCTATAAAAGCCGAGGACGACTTGGACCAGACTGCACAGGTGTGGTCTTCACACACCGTCAGTGCATCAGAGACCATCAGTGTCCCAGGAGGCTTCCTCCTCTTCGCGCTGCTGGAGCTTAATGGCCATAAAAAGACCCTTTCAGGTAAAAACACACAAGTACAAACTGCTTTTTTTTTTACAAGTGAAACAGTGAAATCCCCCAGAGGAGCCGCAACGTTGAAACCACTGACAGGTGTCGTGGATGACATTGATTATCTTGTTACATCAGCACCTGTGCAGGGGGGAGACATGAGTCAGCCAGTGAACACTCGATTTTTGAAGGAGAAAAACAGAAATGCTTCATTATTTAACCATGTCCAGAAATGTTATGTAGATTCAACAACTACCGACACACTTTACACATTAAATGTTTCCGAAAATATTATGAAATAGCAAAAGAATAAATGAATGAACTTCAACTAGCTCTAGAAAGTTTCCAGACTTCCTGAAGTTGACTTACATCTGATTCACAGACTGTTCTGCCAACTGGCCTTTGCATTTCTGTCCGATCCCCCATGTGTGACACATCATCCCTCACACACTGCGCTAACAGCTCCTATGCTAATAAGCACATAGGCGTCTGATGTAAAAGACGCCTTGTGATCGGAGATGTCAGCTGGAACAACAGCTGATCTTACTGCTGTTGTTTGATGCAATAAGGAGAAAGTTTAAACAGATTTTTGGACTTTATCGTCTGTGTTTCTTGCTCTATAACTGAGTCTCTGTATCATGTTTGGATGCCGTCTTCTTCTTCTTCTTCTCTACTTTCAGCTCCGTCGTTCTCAGTAAAAGGAGGATAATGACTTCACTCGTGCTCAACAGTTTTATTGGCCTCGGCTCTCTGGATGTGGGTTTCCTCGTGCTGCGCTGCGCCTCAGGAGCGCAGCTCTCTCAATGCTTGTGTGACAGGCTAATTGTTTCAGCTGAACACTGATCATTTACGTAATGATTTTCTTTTTTCAGAGCTTTATTCTGTTGCATAATGTGTGTCATTCCACAGTATCAGAGAACAGCTCGGCACCTGACCCGTCTCTGTCTCCTGCTGCTGCACTGGATGCGACACACAGACTGTGATATATCACATATTCATAAAGCTCCCCACCAGCTGAGGGGTCGCCGGCAGCAGCTCAGGACTCACACACAACAGAGAAACATGAATCTAAATGCAGGTAAATATTTATCAGTGTGTTTCCTGTTGAGGCAGCTGGTGACTGAACATCTTACTGAGGACACGGAGATCAAGCGGTGTGCAGGACGGGTGATGAAGGCTGTCATGTTGCCGGTAAACCCCCGGTCCACACCTTAAATATATTCAACTGTCACGCTGAATAGTGTCACGTCACATCCCTGTTTATAATTATTAATTTTAGTCCGAATTTTTGTCATAATTGCTGTAGTCTCGACCTTTGACCCCTAAAATCTAATCAGTTCAAACTCAAGTCCAAGTGAACGTTTGTACTAAATATGAGGAAATTCCCTCAAGGTGTTACAGAGATATTGTGTTCACAAGGCCGAGACCACGTTCTGTGAGGTCACTGCGACCTTGACCTTTGACCTTTGACCACTGTTGAAGAAGCCGCATCAAGACGTTACTGAGATATCGCGTTGATGAGAGCGGGACAGACCGACAGCTGGAGACAGGCTGCAGCCGGCGCAGAGGAACAATAAATCTGTGGACGTGGAGTCTTCATGTCGTCTAGAGGCTCCAGATGAACTGACAGCAATCAACTTGCATTGTGGGTAATGTAGATGCATGGACGGAGAAAGTGTGAAATAATAAAAAGAAAGACAATATCTCTGGTTCTGCTGCACCGATCTTCTCCTCTTTATGCTGGAAATTATTATTATTATTCAAAGGAAGACTTAATGTTTCTGCTGCGAGTTTTCTTTATAATACAAAGTGGTTACGCGTCATAACGTCATAGTTACACTTGATTTATTTTATTTATGGGGAGCAGCTGAGGTTAGGAGGAAAAGAAAAACACAAGCACAGACCACAGAAACCCGGGGCCGACAGGAGGGTCTAATTAGTTAGACATTGATCGCTCTTAACAGCCGCGCCACGCTGGCCCGTCCTCTGTATTCACAGCACATGCACAAACCTTCCTCTTCAGTTCTTACTTGTTTTTGTTGCAGGATTCAGACAAAAGAATATTTTTCTTTCTGCCTCTCGGGTTGTGTTTTAAACATCAGCGCTGCCCACGCTGCGTCGGGTTTTATATTATAACAGCTCGGGACAAAACACACGTATGCATACATTTAAAAGCATCTTGATATGATAATTTAGCACTTATTTTCATACTGTATGAATCTCATTCAGGGTGATTTTAATCAAATTTCAGTCTCATTATGTTCCATCTTCTCTTATTCTGCTCAGCCTCCTGAAGCTGTGATTCATTCATATTTATCATTCATTATATTCTTTTTTTCTCTTTGCTGTATCCTGTTGTTATTGACCCCGTGGCTTTGTTTTCCCATGAAGATCATTCACATTTCATCTCATCCACTCACACACACACACTGGCAGCAGCAGCTTTACTGAGGTAGTTGTGGGGCAGATGTGCCTTGCTCAAAGGCAGCAGGGGTTTAAGTCCAGCTAGTAGTGTTCAAGATGACTAATGTTCCAGGCTAACATCCGGGTCAATGGTAATCGTTGCTCGACAGTGACATCATCAGTCCTGATAGAGATGGAACAGGCGGCCGCTGCCTTCAGACGCCTGTCGAGAGACGACCGTAAAGATTACAGTAGATTACAGTAAAGGAAAAGTCCGGACTGTCGTGGATCACAGGGCTGATAATAATCTCTTGTTCTTCTTTATTTTAGCTGACATCCTATATCTTGGCGCTGGCGTTTACATGCAGCTCACTAAAAGTACACATGGTGCATTCATGACGGTCAGAAAGCTGAGTGTGACCGAGGAAGGACGACACGCTGTTGGTACCGATGGCGGCATCATTTCCACGTGACGTGAATCAGGCGGCGCACACGAGAAAGTAAAACATATTTATATACATATATACATATGTTTAATCAGCTGATGTGATGGAGACTGACACCTGATTGGCTGTCTGAGCTAGCCTTGAGGTCACAGGTCAAAATGTTTAAAACTAACTGGAAATTAACACTAATAAAGGAAAATATATATTTGTAGTTTAGTTTAATGATCATAGATTATTTTCACATAATTTTCATATGATTGAGCAGATTTCTATTCGATGAAGCTTTCTACGCACAGATGATCTAACCTGGGTTACATGCACCTCAGCCAGAGCCAGAGTCTGAAATATGAGCAATAAGTCTTTAACACATGAAGCTACAAACATCAAACACTGATGGAGGACATCAGCAACAACAACCAGCTGCAGAGGCACATTCACTCCGACAGGCTCAGAGAAACAGCTGCAAAACATCTGCACTCTAAAGTACAGCAGGCCCCATGCTGGGGACACGTAACCCGTGACGACTGTCGGTCCTGAAATAAATCACTACGGTTCCGTCAGTTCTGATCGCGGGACGAAGAAGGTTCCGACTGTTTTACTCACATTCATCTGGTCGCTGCAGCTTCATGACGTCCTGAAGGTCCAGGAGAACTCTGCAGAACAACCATCGAGGTTCTCCTGAGAGTCCAGGAGAACAACCATCGAGAGACATCAGGAACTGACCATGAGGTCTGATTAATCTACTTAGAGTGTGTGTGTGTGTGAGAGTGTGTGTGTGTGTGTGAGTGTGTGAGTGTGTGTGAGTGTGTGTGTGTGTGAGTGTGTGTGTGTGTTTGAGAGTGTGTGAGTGTGTGAGTGTGTGTGTGTGTTTGAGAGTGTGTGAGTGTGTGAGTGTGTGTGTGTGTGAGAGTGTGTGTGTGTGTGTGTGTGTGAGTGAGTGAGTGTGTGTGTGTGTGTGAGTGTGTGTGTGTGAGTGAGTGTGTGTGTGAGAGTGTGTGAGTGTGTGTGAGTGTGTGTGTGTGTGAGTCTGTGTG
The DNA here is from genome assembly GCF_002814215.2 of Seriola lalandi dorsalis. Taxonomy (NCBI): domain Eukaryota; kingdom Metazoa; phylum Chordata; class Actinopteri; order Carangiformes; family Carangidae; genus Seriola; species Seriola lalandi. Next base: position 332,266 of record NW_019525461.1, read on the forward strand.
TGTGTGATCAGGTCAGTCAGTTTTTAAGGGACACAGAGGGCCCTACCTTCTCTTCCTCTCTCATTTTCATCACTTTCTCTCTTCTTCTTCTTCTCTTCCTCCTCATCTGGTCTCGTATCTCTTCTTCTTCTCTTCCTCCTCATCTGGTCTCGTATCTCTTCTTCTTCTCTTCGCGAAGCTTTGATTGAGTCGTCGGTCTCTTTATTTCCGTCTGTGAGTGAAGAAAGTGAAGAGAACAGGGGGTGAGTTGATATTTACCTGCAGTAGAAGAGAAGAATTTCAACCGTCACTCAAAGTTCATCAGCCGGACGCTGGATGGCATCACGACGGACAGTCACCGTTTAACGTAGCGCCACCGCACGGGAGCCACTGGTCACATGACGCCTGAGGATGAAAGGTATTGAACTACAAACAGTCTGCTACTGAAACTCTCTGGTTTCCTGTTCCAACCTTCAGTGGATTCTGTTGGATCTTACTTACGGACGTGTTTTCTTTCTTATATTCTCCTCCCACCTACTTGTTTTTCTTGCCTTCTTTTCTTCTGCCATGTTGTTTTTCTTCTGGCCAGCACCCAGGTCACATGTTAACCGCTCTCACAAGCGCTAATGCCGGCAAACAAATGGTCTCCATGGAAACCGTTTTTCCTCAGCTAAGGAAACCTTTCCTACACTCCCTCAGCGAAGGAGAAATTCAACCTTTATTGTCAAACTTTGGTGGAAAACTTACTGTCCCCGGGTCCGAACCCAGAACCGTCTCACTGTGAGGCGACAGCGCGAACCGCTGCCCCACCACGCCGCCCTCACTACAGTATACGAACAACACAACTCCATAATACGAATCCCTATGTGTTTGTATCTCTGCTTCTTTTTGGACTTTGTACTTCAGAATCAGAACCATGATGGAAATGAAAAGGAGACTTGAGAAAAACCATTTTCCACCAAACAGCAGCTGTTCGCAGCAGGCGCCGGCTGGTGCATCAGCCACGCCATCATCTGTTATCTCGTCTTAACAGACAGATCTGGCAGCAGAGCGGCAGGGGGGAGGGAGGGGGAGAGGGTGGTGGTGTCCCAGCTGATCAGGACAAACACCACCCCCCTCTGAGCAGGACATTGTAGATCCAGCCTCACTGCGAGACATCAGACCCACCGCAGTGAGACGAGGCCCGGCGGGGCCCCGCAGCCTCTCCTGGACCTCGCACAGTAATTAATTGTGAGTGATTCATTTGGGGCAGAGAGCTGCTGTAGACCTTTTTAAAAGAGCTTCACACGTTGGCACCACTTTTTCACAATCTGATTCTTTATTACACAGTACTTTTTTATTTTGTCTGATTATCAGTGAATGTGATTATTCTTATACAATGTGATAGTTCTAGTTTGATCATTGAGCTTTTTTAACTGCTAATAAATCAACGATGTGTCAGGACACACACACACACACACACACACACACACACACACTGGAAACAGTTTGTATTTAACCTCCCTCCCTCCCTCTCTCTGGCAGAGTGTTTGCTATAGCAGAAGGATTTGACCTCAGTTATACAGGCCTGGCAGTGAACAAACACAATCCAAGAGAAATTGGAATTAATAATGTAGACTCTAATATGTTTACTCAACTTGGATGATGGCTTCAATAAAATATGAAGAGTACAGTGCCCCATGAGGGTATATCTGTCTTGTGAGAGACATAAATCCCTCTTCCCTCTCCTCTCCAGCCAAATACATTAGAGGGAGGAAGCGGCGGTCGTTCTCCCGTCACCTCAGACCAAATAGAAGAAGGAACCCGGGGTCACGCCACTTATCATTTCCATTTGGGAGAGGTTTCACCTTCAGATGGCATCGAGACAAAAGGACACGCCAAATGGATTTGGGTCTAGTAGCAAATGAATGATGAGAGTGAAATTGGACCTTCCATTGTTACAAGCAAATAGAGAAGTGGAGGATCGGAGCAGAGGTTCTGGCTCCTCTCAGTGCTCCATACAAAAGGCAGCAGAAATGTCAGGATCCACCGGTGAATATTTAATGTCTGTTTGCACCTGAGTAAAAGAGTCAGTGAGTCGCTGCTCGGCTGTTTAACACTGAACCAAACACCCAGCGTCTGTTTCAGAGCCTTGTTCATCGTGCCGTTAAAAACTGCTGCGTGTACTCGTTAATAAGTTCCCTGTGCTCGCTCCTCTGTATAGGGGGAGGTGATGGTGGGTGGATGGGTCAGCCAACTTATCTACAACTTATTGTTAGACTCTGTCGACTTCTCTTGTTTCATTTGTTTGGTTTTAGCTTAAACAGGAAGTTGTGCAGCCACTGGCAGCTAATGTTAAAGAGCAGTGAAGAAGAACTGACGTTAGCCGGCAAATAAGAAAAAACACTTTCTGGTAAAAAGTGCAACGTGAGCAAAACATCAGCAAATGTACATGTGTGTCGTACAGTACGGATGTACAGTATGAAGGCTTTCAGCTGGAGGGTGGCACTAGTGTTATTTATTCCTACACTTATTCATTCATTTGTTAAATTAGATGATAGAAGAAATCTGGTTAGAAGTGAACAGCTGTTCCTTCAGATCAGTGCTCGACATCAGCTGAGACAAGTTCAGGTATCAGAATCTGTACCTGGTATCAGAACATCTAAAATACATACAACATAACATCTGTCATGTGACTCGATGAAGTGACCCAGCAGAGATAAACACCTGGGTGCAAATAGCCACAATGATCCACCCTGGGTGCAAATAGCACAGCATGAGGAAAGTGATGTAATAACTGTCCCGAGCAGATAAAGTGTGAACAACGTCCAGGGACGCTGTGATTGGCAGGAGGGTTTGTTTTAGCTCTGAAGTGATGCACAGTTTCAGTTTCATTATCCTGTTAATAACCCATAATACAGTTCAGTGGGATTATTGGGTTTTATTAGCCTGGATTACTGCATTATGGTGGATTATCGCCTCCGAAGAGACGTTTTTCCGCCATTAAAGACATTATCCACTATTTTCATTTACCACATTTTTGGCTGTGAACGCAACATGGACACGGTTGTTGATGTTGATGTGAACATTAGTCATTTCATTGATTGTCCATATGAAAACATTATGAATAATAATGCACCAATGCACCGTGTGGGACTTTTACAAATCAGTGTGAGACTGATTTAACGTACAACGTCTGCAGTCATGACAACAATGATCAGTATCGGTCGATCTCACTCATAGATGATCGGTGTCCGTGGCAAAAAACGTGACCGTGGCATTCCTACTTTTATTGTGAAACATTTGTCCAGGAAGTGTTGAGTCTCAGTGACGGAAGCGACTGAGTGGTGAGTGTGAAACGAGTCTGTTTTCCTGCTAACAGGATTAGCGCTGGGGACACGAGCAGAACTGCCAGTCCTGCTCAGCACAGAGGAATCACACGAGGTCGAGAGCTTCTCTCTTCAGCAGGAGAGGTGAATGAATTAATGCTAACTTCATCTTACAAAAAGCTTTTTTCTACTCATCGTCTTGCATCTTTTCCTCTGTTCTTCATTCAAACCGATTCTTCTAACAACAGATATAACATCGCCCCCGTGTCTGAGGGAAGTTAACATCAGTGTTGAAGGAAGTTTTCATCCTGTGTTTTAAAGAGCTGATGAGCAGGAGCTGCGATGACATCACACTTTACTACTTTTCTGACCTCAGAAGATCCTCTGCACCACGGGAGGTGTGAGTCACAACGATTCATGGACGGCTGAATGAAAAGGCCGATCCGTCCGCCTCGACGTCTCCGTCCGCCGTCTCCGAAACGTCTAAATAAATAATCAAATGGTTGATCTCTGTCATCCTGACTCTAAACCTCAGAGTTAAAACACGTCTCTCTGTTGGTGTGTGTTGGTGTCAGTTACTGATAAGTGTACTAACAACCTGCCCGGAGCATTTTCAACACCCACATGTGTCACTACTCTCTGTGAGTAACGGACTTTACTGAACTACTACAAAGTAAAGCGTTCAGCTTCAGGGTTTGTTTGCTGCCAGTACAGACTCATTGTTCAGGGTTGTTAACGTATGGGGGAAGCTGCAGTCAGCTGCTTTCCCATCCGGTGTGTGGTGGACGTTAAGGAAGCGCTGCATCAACGTGGGCAGACAGCTTTCCGATAAGCAGCCGAGCCTGAAATGTTGCCACAGTGCGGCTTGATGATCCCTGAGAAACTGAGGGGGAAGAAGAGGAGGAGGAGGAGGAGGAGGAGGAGGCTGGAGGAGAGGGGAGGAAAAATGAGCCTGCTTTGATTGTGACCTGTTGTTTATTTATTTTCAGCCTCCGCTCTTTCAGTCTTTCCTGCGTTGCCTGTTTGTCTCACACATGCAGCTCAGACCTTATCCTGATGCGACCTGGAGCCGCGGCAGGTGAGACTGTCAGACTCACTTCACCCCGTCAGCTGCTGTGCAACGTCTGATCGACAGCACCTGTGATTAGAGTCCCAAGAAAACTCCAGAAGGCTCCGCCCACACTGGGGAGCAGGACCAGGCATTTCCTTCATTTCATATTTTAATGGGATTTAAAAAGAGGAATTGTAAAAATGAATAAACCTGGATTTACAAAAACAACATACAACTTTATATTTATAAAGTATTAATTTATAAATACATTTATTAATTCATGAATAAATAATAGAATTTGAAAAACTATTTAACAAGTCATTTTAAAAATGGGAAAACACCTGGATTCCCTCTTCAGTCTCCATTTCCTTTTTCCAGCTGCTTTTCCTTTTGCTGTTAGCTAATCAATTAGCGTAGTCATTTCAAACTAGGCTCAACAATCCCCATTGGTCATGGGATGTAACAACAGCTGGAAAAAGAAAATGGAAAATGAAGAGTGAATTCAGGCATTTTAAAAAAAAATTCAGATTCTATTATTTATACATGAATTAATCAATGTATTTATAAATGTATTTAATGAGTTTCATGCCATTTTTGTAAATCTGTTTTTAAATCTGAAGTATTGAATGTATCAATGAATATCAAAATATATGATGAAGGAGAAAACAAAAGAAAGAAATTATAAGAAAAAATAAATAAATGAATCTGAAGTATTTACTGACGGATTGATTGTTCATTTATATAAATTGTTTTTACAATTCCTGTTTTTAATTCCTATGAAAATATTTAATTACAGAAATACTTTATTACTTTTCCTGTGACATCACTGGTCCTCCATAGGCTCCGCCCCTCCCCTAAACCATACACAGCATTTCTAGCAGGTGAGAACAATCTCCTGTTGTGTGCTGCATGTGTGAAAGGGCAACGCCGGACAATCTCCGGACCTGATTCTCCGGACACTGTCCAGAGTTCATCCGAGCAAACAGCCCCCACTCTCTGTCTCCCTCTGTGGCTTCCTCTTCCTCCTCCTCCTCCTCCTCCTCCTCAGACTGCTTTGATCCCTTTAGCTCCACCAGGAAATGGAGAATTTGTTAAAAGGTCACAGTAGATCAAAGTCTTGTAGCATGAGGCAACCTGCCAGGAAGAAGGAGTACTTATTATTGGCAGAGTGCGCAGGAGTGCAGAGACAGTGGGGGAGAGGTGGACGACTGGGTATTTACATGGCACATTAGCCACCGCGGCGCTGTGCTGTTCTTTGACAACTTCACTTAATATTCAGACCGAAAGGCCGATCTCTCTCCTCGCCAGGTTTCAGCCTGGAACTGACTGTTTTTGGGAGAAGGATGAGGATTTTCCAAGAACAATCGACCTCATCTCACTATCGACGAACATCATTTCTGCCCACGCCGAAGCTGTGAGTGTTGGGCCTTTGTCGATACAGACTTTGGCTCTGAGAACAACATTTTACTTTTGTTGTCAAAGTGCTGGGAGACGAGCGCTGCTGATAAATCACGGGAGGACGTGCAGAATGACAGGTGAATCCTCGGCTTCTGGTTCAGGTGTTTTGGAGAACTACTGCACGTGTGAAGTGTCAAGTTTTCTGCGTCTCAGGAAGTGATGTCACTTTAGAAAGTGCTGGTTTCGGGCTGAAGACGACAAATCTCGCCACACCTCTGTGGCCCGCTCCTCATCTCTGCTGGACACTAGAAGCTGCAGGCTAGGAGCAGTTCGCGG
>NW_019525461.1:338357-372117 GCF_002814215.2 Seriola lalandi dorsalis
ACACATTAACGACCTTTAGGAAACGTGTTCCTGGTGACGAAGTCTATAAGAACACCTCAAAGTTTAGTATAGGTCTCATGTCTGTTAATCGTGTTGATAAAACAAGTATTAACAAAGTTTCCCAGTGGAGAGCAAAACAGATGAAGAAGAGACACATATGGAAAATGGAGGTTGCTGAGAGTTATCATGGTTACCAAAGCCACAGAAGAAACGAGGAGGCTGGTTAATGCTGCGCTGGAGGGGGGGGGGTCGTCACTGCCTTGACCGCTCACAGAGTCGGGGAGAGCAGTGACTCATCACAAGGACAGTGCTGCTAACGCCGCCACTCCACGACGTCTCCAGGAGCCTCCGACAACTCTAATAACCGAGGACTCGACCGTTAGAAACGTGAGAGTTCGAAAGGTTCATTCTCCGTTTCCCCAACACATTCGTCAGTTCAAATTTTTAAAGTGTGATTTTACTCACCAGTTTAATGTCTTCATATCATTCACATCAATCCCCACATATGGTCAGAAACCAACCGCGACACTCAGGACGTCCCACATTGAAGACTAATGTTCCCCGGGCTCCGGTTCCCATGTGTTTGGTTCCATGTCGAATAGCGGTAACATTTCTCTTGGACCAGTTTCCAAAATCCCTGTGATTATCACTTATAGGTTCCCTGCGAGATTCACAGTCAAACAATCTGGTGCATGTTCCAGGATCCAGGAGCCTCATTAAAGTCAAAATCAACTTCTGGGTTTTTCTTCACTCCTCACTTTCGCCTCTACCCCAAATGATCCACAGGCTTTTAAGACGAGAACTGGTTTTGGTTTCTAACGTCTCATTATACGTCGTCGGTTGAATCATATCTGCTCACTTAAATATGTCGGACTCATCCAGCTCATTTTAACAGAGACTTGGCTAAAAAAAAAAAAGAAAAGAGATTGATGATCAAACTGCTTCTTTTAGTGGTTTTAATATTCTCAGATCAGATCAGCTGATCCAGGAGGTGTTGTGGCTCATCTCTGTACTTGAACTACTTCACTCTCAATTTCTAAATATTTTGAATTTCCTTCCCTGAAAATTGATCTGGGGCATAATAATTAGTAACTGGTGTCTACAGGGTCTTCCGAATTAATTGCACCACTGATTGATCATGAGGTGATTATCCTTGGTGATTCAGCATCTAATGCTCTTGAAGAATTTTTTACAACTTAATTTTACAGCGTATTTCACCTCAGACTCGGCCCGACCTGAAGGATTCCTCCAAGTCAAGATTAATTGACTTAATATCAACCAACAGACCAAAGAGAAATATCCTCCCTGTGGTGGAACTTTGAACTTCTTTCTTTCATCACTGTTACTCGACTCCAATCACAGACTCTATCATATGAATAAAAGCAAACAAACTGAGTGACAGTGAATCAGTCTGGTGAAGCACAACTACAAGATCGAACGACTCAAAATGTGATCTACCAAGCTGTTTGGAAAGACCGTCTATAACCAAAAGCCCTGCCACTTTCTGTAAGAGGAACCACAGCACACCTCCACCTGACAACAACCATGTTTGATCTTAAAATACACTTCATATTTTTCAGCTTCACAACGAAACTCAATCCTTTCAGGGTTTTATAGGTAAACAGACATTTTCTAATCTTCATGCCAGACTGTTATTAGTGCCGTGTCACTTGCACTTTTAGGCAAGAAATTAACAAACGTATCAGAACTGGCTTATCATCAAATTGGTTTCTGAGGGGGCCGGGTGGTCGTCAGCCATAATCATCACAGGGAGAACAGTTATGAATCTCTTAGTTATATCAGTGGCACTGATGTCTCTGTAGTGTGTTCAACATAAAGTCTAATAAACATGTTTTGGAGTGTAAATATTTGCTGCTGCCGAATTGGTTTGTCTCAATGTAAAGTTAAAGCTCCTCCAGTGTAAAGGTCTGTGTCCATGTGTAGTGTGATTATAGATCAGGTCTAGCTTCTATATTAATACTGTGAAAGTATCAAAGCCTCAGTCCACAGAGAAATGCACACAGCCTGTATTCAGAAACTGAGCCTTAAAACCAGCCGTCAGGACTTCTGGAACTTTGTGATGTCACAACAAAGCAGTCACCAAGCCCCGCCCACCTGGACCCACCATCCAAACCTTGCAGGATTTGGTTTCACCGAGTGATTTACCTGAAATCTGCTTTATTTTTATTGGATCACTCAGAAAACAGTCAGCCAATCAGAAGAGAGGCTCAGAGCCTCCTCTCTTCTGATTGGCTCACTGACCTGTTGTTACTAGAGCTGCAGAGAGAAGCCTGAGAGAGGAGATGTAAAACTACACTGAGATGAACCACAAATATATGTTATGGATCAACACTTCAAATAAAACACACCAAAAAAATTAATAAAGAAAAACAAATTTTGATTGGCCTCTGTTTGGTACATTTATATGTAACAGTCTCATTACATTTTAAAATAAATTACTTCATATACCTAAATGAAAATGAACAGAAGCAAAGTTGTGTGTGATATCTAATGCTGTATACTGTAAATATACAGTATTGTGATAATAATCTGTGAACACAACATAATCAATTATATAATTTGGGGGATTTTTTTGGTCTCTGTATAAAACCAAAAAATGTGAAATAAAACAATAATTAGTTGTATTAATCTACCTTCACGTCCGCTGACACAGCACTTTAAAATTACAACACAATTAATCAGCAGCAATTTACAGCGTAATGTAATTAATGCAGTGGAATCACAGACACAGATGTAGCTGTGCACGTCTGAGCTTGATAGATACAGACAGGTCAGTCTAATCAATGACTCTGACTAACTGCTGATTGGCTGAGTAAGTCTTCTCAAAGGTCACGTCTCACCTGTTTAGTCCGTGGCCTTTAACGGCCTCTGTAGTCAATCATAGTTACATCAGTGCAATTACACAGATTTATTACAAGAGTGAAAGCCATTAGAAAGCATTAGAATAACTGTAATAAAGGGACAACAGACGCTGTGACGTACGGAGAAAGTAACTTATAAAATCATACAATGGATTCTATTCAAACGAGTGTGTTTGTAAAAATGAAAAGCTAAGACATAATGAATAAGGTCTAATAGAAAAGGTTTTCGTGCGTCAGGTTGTGTGATATCACGGCGACGGATGACAGCACCGAGAGGCTGAAAACCGTCGGGTTTGATGTGAAAAATGTAATTCTCAAAACAAATTGCCTCTGACACTCTGACACCATCTGAAAGGATTTTGATTTTGTTGTGGTACCACAACTAAAAGTATCTGTGTTGAAGCCTTTCATATTTTGCCCACAGCATTCATTTGGCTGAACGGTGCCAGCCGCCTTGCTGTGCACATCTGAGCAGCCAACACAACTACATCGTCTTTTATGTTTACAAGAAAGGGAGGCGGCTCTTTTTTATCCCTGCAATCCCACAATTCCACACTCTCTCTCTCTCTCCAGCCTTGTTTTCACCAGTGTCCTCACATCGTCTGAACACAGTCGTATCAAACCTTTCGTGGAATTCTTTTATTTTTCCAACTGACCAAACAGTTTTCTACATAAAATACTTTCTTAGTTTCACATTTCTTTTTATGGAGAGAACGATAAATAAAACTGAAGAAATTAAACAGGTGACATATATACATCAGATGATTAGCAGACTTTTAAAGATGATATAATTGTTAATAATCAGCACTTGAATTATAATCTGTAACTTTTCCAAATTAAAATCTTTCGTCTTTTGTTATTGTTTTGATTGAGAGACGCCCAGAGACAGAAGTTACTGCACGTTTAATCTTAATTTAATGATCATTTCTCTGTGGTTGTATATTGTATCTAAAAAGAGAGTGATGCAATTAAAAGATAAGTAGAATTAAAACAAACTGTCATGAACTCCCCAGAGCACAGAACAGGTGGACACAAGTGCACAACACAGAGGGTTCTGACGTAAAGGCAGGTTTAATTCCAGACAGGGTTCGGTACACAGGCAGGCAGGCAGAGGTATCCAAGAATCGAGAGGCAAAAAGGCAGGTCGAAAAGGCAAACAAGGTCGTACACAGGACACGCTATGACTATGACTTTGACAAGAGCTGGGACGAGGACCGTGAAGTGCAACGAACTGGCAACGAGACTGTGAGACACACGAGGTGATATACAAGAGGTAATCAGGGAAGATGGGAAACAGGTGTGACGGGACGGGGGAGGGGCGTGTAAGGAAGGTAAATCGGGAACAGAGACAAAGGGTTAGTGATTTCAAAATAAAACAGGAAAGACGAGACATAACGTGAAATGTGAGAAATCAAAACAGAGACTTGACAGACATGACACAAACACATGGTGGAAGTAGCCTCAGCTCTGTTTTAAAAGTCAGATGACAATGTGTCGACGGTTTAAGAAGCCGAACTGTTTCCTCGGGTGTTTTGGTCGATAGTTTTACATTCTGACGTAACAGATTGTTGATGGTCACTTGAATAGTTTGAATTTTTCCACTGATAAAAGAAGCGAATTCATCACATCACAGTGTGGACAGGAGCTGAGAGGCCGTCTGCTCTGAGGGGTTTGTAAGCTTGTCAGCCTCGGTGAGAATTATTGATGTTCCTGTTGTTGGAAAAATGAAGCTGTCTGTCCCCACATAACTCACAGGTAAGAGCACAAAGGCTTTGTTTCTCATAATGGATTTGAAGTTTACTTCTTCTCCATTTACTCTCAGCTCTCCTTCATTCTTTTCTTTTCACCCTCATGGTATTTCTCCAGTGTTTTCTGTTTGCTCAAAGTTTTCTTGATTTGATGTTTACCTGTGCAACGACATCCATGACATTCGAAAAATTCAAATAAAAGTTATATAGAAGTAAATCTACTGTCTCCATGGTCGTGGCTGGTGACAGTTGTTGTCAGTCAGTCAAAACGACGGTCTGCGGAGCGGCGGCGCTTTGTGGCACCGTGATGGAGTACGGCTCAGAGCGGCGAGAACAGGGACCAGTCTGGCTATTGTGTGGCTGGTTGAAGTGGATGCAGATGGCGAGGACACAGATGTGAGAGCAGGAGCGTGGGAGTCGCCAGCCGGCGGAGGGAAATCATGGAGGTCAAGGATACTGTGTCTCTAGCAGTAGCGTCTTGACTCCTGGTGTCTGTAGCACAAACAGCAAGACTATGAATCACAATGCAATGTGTGAAATGCATTATGGGAATTATATAAGAGCTGGGCGATACTGAAGCAGAGCACAGCAGTTACCTGGATGAAAACAACAACTTCAACCTGCTGCTAACCGGCTAGTCAAGGCTCAGGATGAGACATGTTGGAGGGGGAGGAGCCAGGCTCACCACTAGCTGCAGGTAAAGACTCACCTGATGCAATGCTGTCACTAAAACCTTTATTTCTGAGACATGGAATAAAAACCATTTGAGACATTAAAGCTTTGACTTGCTCGTCAACATTTAAAAAGCTAAAAAAAAAAATCAATAAACATGTTCAAATCCATGTTTCTATCTGATTCAGAAGCTGAGAAATAGAAGGTTTCAGAGGGACTCAGGTGTTCATGTCACATCCTGCTTCAGGTATTCATTTTGTGACTTCATGTATAAACTGCAGTATGTCATTGTTTAAACACACTGACGCTGTGAAACCAACTATAGAAGGAATATGAACAGAAAGAGCTACTAACAGTCCGACAGCTGATCAAACATCACCCACGACCTGTTATTTCTAACTTCTGGTTATAAACCGCTTCTCTGAACCTTCACTCTGGTTCCTGTGAATACCCACAATGCTTCATTCAAGCATCACAAGTTGAAAAAAAAAAAACTACAACCCCAGTTACAGTTACAGAAAACACAACACTCAGCTGTCGTCCAAATCAGAAGATTCTCTGTGTGACGAGTCGCTCGCTGCGAATCAGACAAAGCAGCCTCGGAGCACAACACCCATTCAGTCAGACACTGAAATTAAACTGTGGCCCGATCGTATTATTTCCTCGCTCCTCACAGGACGGGAAGCTCGACGTTCAGTGAAATGAAAGACTGATCAAACAGCTCCCCATCGGCCGTCACTCACTTTCCTTTTATCTAAATGTTTGTAAAACCAGAGGGTTTGAAGTGCCACTGCTGATTTTAGAGGCCTGATGAATGCCAGCAGATAAGAGGAGTGAAGAGGAGGAGGCTGCTGCTATTCAGGGTCCATCTTCATTGGTTTTGATGTGATATCAAGTCATCTAATTTACAGTGCCCCAGCCTGTGCAGCTGAACCACTCAGAGTAATAGAAAAGTGGAGATCTGAAAAGTCCTTTAATAAAGTCATGAGAAAGTCTGAAGCCACCAAATTAGATCTGCAGGCTTGGATGGACACAGAGAGGGAGGGGGAGGGGGAGGAGGAGGGGGGAGACACAGAGATGATTTGGCTCTGCAGAGTTAATCAGGAGACAAATTATTCACAATAGCAGGAACGATTAGAGCTGATGCAGATGATCCCTCTTTTCCCGCTCTTGGTCTAACAGTTTAACTGGCTGTTAGAGATCGACCACAGAACAGGACCACACCTGATCACCTTCCGCCGGTCTGAGGAGTCTGATGAGGCACTGAACACCTGTCCTGGTCATTGCAGATCTAACGGCCTTCAGGAGGCGCTGCAGAGGCTCAAACCTGCTACAGGAGGAACATCAGCACCACGAGTCTGGAGACGCCGAGGAAACCAGATCTGTTCGCTGCTGCCGAGGAAACCAGATCGCCGTGACCACGTGAAGAGCGGGACATATGGTCCGGTCAGGGTTCAGCCAATGACCAGACAGATCTACACTCACTTCAACTGCTTTCTGAAGCAACTCACAGTGAGAGGCTTGTGTCAGGGCAGACACTTCAGTCACTAACAGTGTGACTGTGTGAGGTGTGTTGTTATTGTTGTGAAGGACGGACCGCTGTGAGTCTCTACTGTTGTTTACTGCTTGTGTTGATTGTGTGAAACATCACGCAGGGACTCGTGTCCTCCCAGGTTCTCCGTCTCACCACCATGAATACAGACAGCAAACTGTTAGAAGACCAGAGCCTCAGTTTGGTGAAGCTCCACATGAACCAGTTCTCCACCTGAGCAGAACCAGAACCACCGTCACCAGCTGCAGTCCCAGAAGGTGCTGCAGGACCAGAGACCTGCTGCAGGACTAGAGATCTGCTACAGGACCAGAGACCTGCTACAGGACCAGAGACCTGCTGCAGGACCAGAGACCTGCTACAGGACCAGAGACCTGCTACAGGACTAGACACCTGCTACAGGACCAGAGACCTGCTACAGGATCAGGACCAGAGACCTACTGCAGGACTAGAGACCTGCTACAGGACCAGAGACCTGCTACAGGACCAGAGACCTGCTGCAGGACCAGAGACCTGCTGCAGGACCAGAGACCTGCTACAGGACCATAGACCTGCTACAGGACCAGAGACCCGCTGCAGGACCAGAGACCCGCTGCAGGACCAGACACCTGCTACAGGACCAGAGACCTGCTACAGGACCAGAGACCTGCTGCAGGACCAGGACCAGAGACCCACTGCAGGACCAGGACCAGAGACCTGCTACAGGACCAGAGACCCGCTGCAGGACCAGAGACCCGCTGCAGGACCAGACACCTGCTACAAGACCAGAGACCTGCTACAGGACCAGAGACCTGCTACAGGACCAGAGACCTGCTGCAGGACCAGGACCAGAGACCCACTGCAGGACCAGGACCAGAGACCTGCTGCAGGACCAGAGACCCGCTGCAGGCAGGGACACAGGAGGAGGGGCAAAGACTGACACTTACACATATCATCTGAAGATAAATAACAGCGTTGTCAAATGAATTTTCCATATGAACGAAATAAAAGTGAAAGTTGGTTGTGACTCAATTTGTAGGCAGAAGAAGAAGAAGAAGAAGACAGCATTGTGGGTGAAGAACAGTGAAAGAAGCGCCAAAGTGTTGGAAAGATACTAATCAAAACTTCCTGTCAGGACTTTCACAATAAAACCAGAGCAGAAACAGGACGCAGATCATGGACCTCTACATTCATCCACACACACATCACATGTATCACGTGTCTGCTGAGTTTGTAGTACAGTTGCTTGTTGTTGCAGCTGCAGTCAGTTACAGCTTCACGTTTATAATCTGTTCAGAATTTAGTGATTCACAGTCGATCAAAGTGAATCTCTGTTTGTTCACTGGTGGATCTTGACCGCTCCAATATGGCCACCGCCAGTCAAATCACTGAACACAGTATCTACATACGTCTCAGCCCAACGCTGCTGATGAGGCTAAAACAGTTTCCCAATTAAATGATTAGCTTTTTTCCATCCTGTGCAGCCTGTGTCATGTGATACAGAACATAAGCTTCAGGAGAAATAAAACTTTCAAATTACTGTGTATGTATATATATATATATATATATACACACACACAGTGTATACATTCTTATAGCCACTCTCCACTCCATATATACATATATATATACTGAATATATATATGTATATATAATCATAAGTGGTTTTGTTGAGAGGATATACAGTGTGTTCTGGATCCACACGTATAGAAACTAGTTGTTGCACTCGAGCCGTGTTATTTATCGCACATGATTGTCCTGTCACATTGTGTGTGAATGCTACAAATGGACGTGTCACATGTTGTCGCTTTAAGTTTGAGCAGCTAAAGCCACAAACCTGTCGGCAGACGTGTTTTATTGTGGTTGGAAGTGGCAGCAGTCGTTGCTGTTGTTGAGGAGGGAGAGGTCAGCGTCAATCTGTCGCCCCCTCAGACACCGCTTTATCTGGGAATCTCATCCCAGACGATCGATGGCCTGAGGCTGGGCCAGAGTGTGTGTGTGTGTGTGTTTGTGTGTCCATGTTATTAGCAGGGTTAGACCAATATATGAGGCCTGTCAGGCTTTATTTTGGTCCATGTCTGATCGGATGGATGTGATACAGTTTGACTGATCAGATAAATTGTGATCATGATTTCACTAAATTGTAAAACAGTTCAATTGATCTTTTACAATTAAAAACTGATTTTTATGAGCCACAATGATCAGACCACAAATCTGTGTGAATATCTTCATAAGGCCTGAAGGGGAAAAAGATCTGCCGAAAACACTTGTACCTTCTCCTAAAGGCTCAGTTCATCCAACTGATAAAAACCTAAACCTCCTCACCTCTAGTGGAGTCCAGCCATGCAGAAAGTTTTGGTGTATTCACCCAGGTTTTCTGTCTCTGAGACTTCTGCCTTCACTCTCAGTTCAATGGACTCATTAAAGTTCTTCCAGACATGTTGTAATGTTTGGGTCTGAAGCTCGTCTCCTCTCACTTGCTGGATGATAAACCTGGATCAGGCCTTGAGCCCCGCCCACCACCTGCTGGCTCCAGGTGGACAGGTGAAAGAGCAGAGAGCATCAAGATGGTGAGAGGAGGAAACATCAGAGAGACTCAGCCACATGATTGAGCCTCAGTCAGACCCAGACTCAGAGGAGGAGTCTGAGACCAGAACCAGAGACTAGCAGACGGATCAGAACCGTTAGCACAGTTAGCATCTTTTATTTAGCCTTGTAAAGCCTTGCATGTGTTGTTGTTTTCAATATTAACTCCTTGGTAAATTCAAACATTATTATTTGGTTGTTGGACGTCACTGTAACCGACCGCTGTGTGACTCCGTCTCCTCACGTTGCTGCGACAGTTCACAGTTTATGTGTTAAGATTTACGTCAGAAGCGATCAGCGTGACATTTGAAAGGAAATGTGGATGAAGCTAACTGTTAGCCTTGAGCTAAATATCACCAGTTATCAGCCTGGTAACTATCAAACATGGACAACAGACCAGATCATGGAGCGGAGGATTAAGACCAAGTCAGTTAACAACAACAGGAAGTGTTCAGATTTACAAGTAATGTCGTCAGGACTGAGACTCGAGGTGCGTTTGATGACAATCGGCCAGTGTCTGTCGCAGGTTAAGGACGACCCGATAGCTGACTGGTTCGGACACAACTGCACTGAGCCGCGAGTCTCCGGTTCGACTCCTGGAGGTTTATTTTAGTGGGTACATGGTGCTTGGTCTGAGAAGGAGCCTTTAGAAAACCATTCTCTTCCCAGTATCCTCCTTCTTTTTTCTTTTTTCTCTCCCCTTTTGTTTTAGAGACAATATGAACCCAACAGAACTTTCTATAACTATTTTACATTCTGAATGTATAGTAAGAAAAGTGTCTATACGCCTGAACACGAGGAGACCAGGTGACCTTGTAATCCTTACAGTATGAGGTGGAAACAAAAACTAAAAAGTAAAAACTTTAGTTTATAAAATGTGTCGTACATAAAAACCCACTTTGACCAGAACTTAGTGACTCTGTTCATTAGTAGGCGAAGTGAAGAAGTAACTTTGTCCACTGTAAAGCTTCTTTAACCAGCAGATATCAGAACACACAATAAGTTTTCACCCTGAATAAAAGTCAACTTTTCTTAAAGTAAAGGTGTTAAACTGTTAAAGTATTTTTGTCTTTTATACGCCTCCTGATGCTTTGTGCATCTGTGTCTATAAACATCTTGTTATTGGACATTCCCAAAATATACTCCAGTGATTATCATCCTGACTCCCACACAGCCTCCAGCTCTTGGGATCCTCTCCTGCTTTCTGCTTTGGGGTAATAAAAAATCTAATTAGACAAATTCTCTCCACGAGAGTGAGCTGGTGCTCGTCCACTGAAAGTCACAATAACTGCACTGTTCCTCCTGTGAAACCTCTAAATTACCTTCCTGTCCCCTTTTATTTTTAACAGACTGAACAGTTTTCTTTTCCTCATGAAGCCTTATACAGTCTGGATATAGTCACTGACATATCGGCTCCTAAAGCTTCTTCCAGCTCCAGCTCATCCACATCTCATTTCTTAAAACTTGGTCAAAATAATGCTCTAATTTAAGGTGAATCTTTGTCCCTGAATTATCTGTTATTGGGTAAAACGTGGTTATTCCCCTCTTCTCCAGATTTCCTCTTTTACAATGTGTTTTTGAATCATTTTCAGAGGCAGGATGAAATCTTTAATTAGGGGTTAACGATGCAACACAACATGAATTTCATCAAACAGAGTAACAGCAGGGCCAGATTCACCAATACTGGTACTTTTTATTATTGAATAATAGACACACTGTGGGGGAGTCAGCCATGTGTAGACAACTAGTGAATAACTGTCATTATCACCAAACCATTTGATGAACCAGTCTTTGTGCTATCATAATAGAAGTGTGTTAATTACTTCAAGTTTATTGATAAATAAAAGCGTATTGTGGATTTTGTGAGTTAGCACATAAACACAGCAACAGGAGAAAAGTAAAGGTCCTAATGATCTAAAGCAGACACGTATCAGAAGTATCAAACCACCTTTTCAAAGGAGCTATTTATAAGTTTTGCTATTGCTACGTAGCTAACGTTAGCAGCATCAAACTTAATCCCTGCCGTCACCAACAGCTGTTTCCAGATGTGGAAAACAACACAGATGTTAACTCTTGTCTCTATTATGCGTTTTCTTCTACTGAAGTTAGCATGCTAACCAGCTAGCCCTGGTCCATTCTGCCCTGAAGACGTAGAGATGCTCAGAGGACATTTTATTACCTCTTGTATTATAAAGACAACGATGGCTGAAGCTTTTGACAAGCGACCATCACCACCACGTGACGGATTTCTGCAGCCCAACCCAGATGTTAGCATCTCCCTGGTTCCTTCGACTAAAAGCCAATGGGAATTTTTTACATGGGCTTTTGGATTATTACAGGAAATAAGGTCTGTAACAAAACATATGTAATTTTTTGAAGCCTTACGTCTCCACCACTAAACTTGAACTTGTAGTTTGAATCAGCTCTGACTCTTCTCCTGAAGCCTTTCCTCTGACAGAGTTAGAGACAGTTTGTAGAGACACAACCAGGCTGTAATGTTCATGTTCAACGTGATGACGCAAAAGCCTCAAGAAACCCGCACTGGGGTATTTACTGCTGTATTTTATGTCGTAGATTAAAACGTGACAATGTCTTGAGCTTGTGTTAAACACAGACCTGATTTCAGGCATCAACCAAAAACACATTCAAAGAACCAGAGACTTCAGGACGAGGGAACCAGAGGAGCTAAAATGCAGCTAATTTCAGGGTTTTAAGACTCATTCCTGTAGCAACACTTAGACTCCGCCCCCTGGCTGGTGTAACTGAAAACTCACATTTAGAAAATTTAACAGCGTTATCTCTTGAAACAATCCTTTAAACAGGAAGATGCTGTGTGTGTTTATTAGGGGCAGGGTTGGTCTGTTAGTGATGCCTGTGTGTACATTAGGAGCTCCACAGAGCCAGTTCATCCCATGTGACCACAGGATCCTGGATGATTGACGGTGAAAGCGGCCCGTAGCGAAGCTCAGGGGGTGGGGGTGGGGTGGTTGTGTGATCCCAGAACAATATGAGCCAGACCTCAGATAAAGCTGCTCGGTGACTTTACGAGGCTGTCTGCGTTTGATTACACCTCCCCACCCACCTGCTATAATTCCCGATGGCAGGAGAGGACATAAAGCTATTGTTCTTACTGTTGGATATCGAGGCCGCTGCTTTTACCTCATGTAAAATATGGCAGGGTTTACTGCGAGGAGCAGCCTGTGTACATGCCCTGTGAAGTCACACTAACTTTACATACTGTTTCACAGCATCTTCCAAGATCAAAATCAACTAAAGCCTCAAAAAACTCAGATTTTTACATTTTAAATTTGACTGAAAACAATAAATACAGAGTAAAACCGTCAGATGTGTTCATCAGTTAAACAGACACATACACAGGTGTTGAGATAATCAACACCTGTACGTTCACGGTCCCCAGATCCTAAACCCAGCTGACTTTGATGAGACCCAGATGTTTTGTCACTATGAGGTTTGCATTTGAGGTTTTGAGGGAAGTGTCTTGACAACTACTGGATATATTCGCATGAAATTTGGTACAGACATTCATGGTCCTCTGAGGATGGATTGCAATAACTTCATTCATTCAGTCATTCCTTAAATGTTCATCTAGTGCCGTCATCTGTCCGAAGCATCTACGCCCAAATACCTGCAAAGGTAAAGCCCCACCCTCTCCCTCAGCCTCAGATGTACTTTGTGTTTTCTATCAATTAGCAAATGTTAGCATGCTAACACACTAAACTAATATAGTGGTCATAAATATTAAACCTCCTAAACACAAGCATGTTAACATTACCGTGATGCTAGCATTTAGCTGTAAGTACCACTGTGCATACATACAGCCTCACAGAGCTGTTAGCATGGCGGCTACTGTTAGCATGGCGGCGACTGTTAGCGAGCAGCGCGGCGTTAAAAACAACTTCCTGTACCTCTAAGACATTATGGTTCAGGAAATCCAGTCTGAGTCACAGATTAATGAGTCTGAAAAATGACTTTACAAATCTGGTTATCACTATTTTTCTATCGTTATGACGACGATGATATTGAGCCAATGATGAGGTCACATGCTCTGCAGCAGCTGGACCCTTAAAAAATACTAGTGTCTTAAAAGTGCAGTAATGACCACAGACCAGTGACCTGTGACCTCACCACACGTGAAGATCTTTACCTCACAGCAGACAGATCTGTGGCACCCCCCCCCAACATAAATCTCCTCTGCTGTAAACTCTGCCTGCTCCAAATCAAAGTTTTATCTCACCATAAAGCAGAAAAAAGGGGTCATCTCTGAAAGGAATAACATACCGACACATTCATACCGCCTTTTTATTTCATCTATCAAAGTGGAATAGCTGCCATATTCATGCAGTGCAGGGACAGGCTGAGATATGGACAGGTGAGATTTGCAGCAGCATGTGACAGGAGCTTTAGAAATGATGATTATTGTCAGACAGAGCTGGAGACTGTAAGTTTTTATCCTCACAGTCTATTTAAGTGCCGTCATTTTACTGTCCTCTTCAGACTGTCACAGAACTGATGCGTCGTGAGCAGCTGCAGCTTCAGCGTGTTGAGCAACAGGCTGTGAGCTGTTACGCAACAGAAACTCATTTAAAGTGGCAGAGAATGGGATCATATTGTCCCGCAGTAATGACAGTAATATATCTGCCGGGGTTTTTTATCAATACCAAGATATAAATGATCTCATCTGATTCATGCTCATGCTTTGGTTTAAACTCTGCACCCAGTGAAAAGACCCTGTGCTGTGGTTCGGTATCGTCTCCACCTCCTCAGAGAAAGGCTGACATTATGTTTTCATACATGTAAACCTCGACTAAACCACCTTTGCTTTTATATCGTCTTTAATGATCAGCTCTGTGATCGTTGACCCGAGACAGTGGAGCGACCTTGCATTTTTGTCCAATCACTGCAACTTTTCTGCAAATTTGACTAATCATCAAGTTTCCCGCGAGTTGAACCAATCACATCAATCCTTACGCAACACCTTGATGTGCGTCACCAAACTCACTTCCTTGTTCCTGGTTTTGAAGGATGTTGTGAAGCTGCTGACGTGTGTGACATGAACACGCTGACCCCAAACACACCTGACTGACCGGCTGCTGTTTGTATATATGAAGTGTTTGTTTATATGCTGTTTGTGTGAGAATGGTGTGGACACCAGCAAGATCAGCAGCCGCTGAAGTTATTGATAAGTCCTTCAGAGGACACACACAGCAGCAGTTCTTCCTGGATTGTCAGAAATCATTTTCTATGTGAAACAGTCACATGATATCAAAAAACCTACGCCACATTTTAGCTGCTACTTTTATTTTATACACAGCACTTTAATTGTCCAGATCGCTGTGATGAGAAGAGCCCACTGGTTCCCACTGACGCCGCTCAGTAATCACCCAGAGCTGCTCGTTGCTCTAACAGGAGGAAATAGGGGATTTGTTGGGGACTATTTTCAGTGGAGGATTGATCCACATTTCCCATGAGCCCCTCTGGCAGCTGGATGGTGTTTGTGGGATTGAATCAAATTAAACTACAGTGTGTGTGTGTGTGTGTGTCTGTGTGTGTGTGTGTGTGTGTGTGTGTGGTGATGAAGGAACATGCTAAGGAGTGCAGCAGTGTGGCTCATTGATTATTGATCATTTATATTCTGCAGAAAAACCTGTAAATGTTCCAGAATTATTTTTTTTATCATTCAAATAATTAACTTTTGTTGATTTGATTCATGATTTCGGAGACTCACTTTACTCACACTGTTCTGCAAAAACAGCTTAGATCAACTTTTTTCATTTCCATTAAGGAAAACAAGTATTTGTGTTTTACAGGATGGTAATGATTGATCAGATATTGATCATCAACGTAGCTGATGAATGATTGTCACACTCACATCCAGCAGCTGATAAGAATGATGACCTGCAATCAACAATCTTGGTCACAAGCTCTATTCCTTTTGCCACACACACACACACACACACACACACACACACACACACACACAGTAGCCTGTGGCCTCTTAATCCCGCTCAAACAATCAGAGCATCACCATGTGCTTCAGGCCTGACATTGATTCATTGACGTGCTTCCACTCAGGGCCGCATCTGGCCCGGGATTGAAGAATGGTGCGACTGTTATTGGCCGGAGCCCAGGGCAAAGTAAATATCAGTGGACAGTGGTGTAATACACCACATGGAGATGGGCCAGATAAATAAAGTGAGAGGAGGGTTTTAAGCCTCTAGTGTCACAGACACATTAACGGTCCTGTCTGTCTGTCAGCAGCTCCTCACAGGTCTCCGTCTGAACGAGCCGACACTACAGGAAAGTCTTTTTACACAAGCTGCCATTTTGTTCTTCCATTACATGACCCATGAATGTCAACGCTGTGAAGACGTAGCTAAAGAGTCAAAGCTAAAGGCAACACTTGCAGTACACAGAGGAACTTTGTAATTAGACCGTGAAGTTGGAGAAGTTGTTTCCATAAACCTCGACCTCGCTGTAAAGATGTAGATGTATGAATCACTGTGTCTCTGGACGTCTGACGTCTGACACCAGAAACCGAGCGAAATGTACTTTGTCTAAAGAAAGTAACTTATAAGAACAAATTCTTGCAAGTAGAAAATACAAAATGTAAAATAATAATAATAACATACACGATCAAAAGCAGATCTGTTTCTCTAGCTACAGGCTGACACCTTGTCTACACTGATCGTCTAGTGACGAACAAACAAATCCTACAACATCACCTCCACCACTCATCATGTCAGAGTGATCCTTATCAAACATTGTGCAAATAAGAAACCTGAACTTCCTTGCACTAATTAAACTACAATCGCCTCCTCGTGGTCGTATCCCTCCGCCACTCAGACGAGTTTCAGGTCACATCCCTGTTTATCCAGAGTCACAGAAAATATGAACCATCTGTGTGAAACTTTGTCATGATTGCTGTGAAGTCTTGAGTTATGGCTGAAAAGTGTTGACCTTGACCTTTGACCTTTGAACAGCAAAGTCTAATCAGTTTGTCCTCGAGTCCAAGTGAAGGTTTGTATCGAATTTGAAGAAGTTCCTTCACGGCGTCACTGAGACATCGTGTCCATCAGAACGGGACGGACGCCTAAAAACAGAAGTCCCTCTACTATGGTTAATTACAAAGCACTCATAATCATCCCTCTATCACGTGCTCTTTAACCTAAACGTGGCGGAGGGCGAGGGAAAGGAGGAGGAGGAGTGAAACGCGGCAGCGAGGAAAGAGGAGACAGCGGTTGTGATGGCGAGCAGCTCTCACTGAACCACGGCTGTGAAATGTGAGTAAATGTGGTCGTGTGCTTCTTGTTTGTGGCTGCTGAATAATTGAGAGCAGTTGTTCTGGAAGACATATCGGTTCATATGTCGTTACGGCCCACGCCTCAGGCTGATGCTGTTACTGAACCCCCCCAAGGCCCTTTTCAAGTCTCTTCCTGTGCATGCTGGGTAGAAAGGGGAACAGCGGGAACAAAGTGTTGCTATTTATGCTCCTGTGTGTTTCTAACGCTTTCAACAGAAAAAATTACGGGTTAAATTATAAATTGACAGAGTGACACAGAAAAACACAGGAGGCTTATTTGACGAAGTGTTAGAATCTGAAAGCTTCCCGCTCAGTTCTAGTGCATGTTGGTCCATCATGTCTTTACAAAACAAGGTACAGCTGCTGACGCTCACTGCTCTGACCCCGAGTCATGATCTCAACATCCTGTTGCGTGCACCGTCTTCACGCTCACGGTCCGATGTGTCAAGAGAGAAATTAACGTAATGAAGAAATCAGCGTTCGTCCACGTCCTTCATGTCTGGCATATGCACGTTTTCTAATGGTTTTAGTCAAATGGCGACACCTGGAGGCGATGCAGTGAAACTACTGTCGTTAGAAACTGGTTTATGAAACTGATTCACACCTGCACACGCAGACAGGAGAAGCGGGACATTTCCTGGTGGCCCGGGTCGTTTTGACCTGACGCACCAGGCACCAGGCATGATGTCATCACGTCTGCTGGTAACACATAGCAACCGTCAACCTGCCTCTCCCCTGATAACATTTAAGACAAATCATGGAGTGAGCTGCTCCACTGAAGCCATCTTGGCAGTGTCTGAATAAGTTGTCATGAAAGAGGAAAAAGACTAAATCTTTTGTGTCTAGCCTTGTACTTCCGGTAGTTCCTAATGAGTTTTTGATGGTTCGCCCACGGCCACAGCAAACCATGAAAACTCTGTTCAGGCTACTTGTTCATCAGTCCCGAATCTTTGTATTTAATCGAGATACTTTCTGTCCAGATGAACAGAGGGGGCCAAATTGAACAGATCTGGTCTGGTGGTTTGTGTGAACAGGTTGACTTCGGTGGAGTCAGAATCTTCGCCTGAATTATACAATCGTATTATATTATAACATTAATAGCACTTGGGAACGCAGGGTTGTTTCAGGTTGAATGAGCTGAGGCACAAAGTCCATGTAACTGTCCCAATATGTGTAGCATGTTTTCATTCTGGGTGTGTTAGCGTGCTGACGTTAGCATTTAGCCTAAAACACTGCCATGCAGCCTCATTGAGCCGCTTGTATTTTTCAACTCAGGCAGTTACAGGAACCCGCTTCAAATATCTACGTTTCACTGCATATCACAAAATGACATCAACACCTGGGGAGGGACGGAGGGAGAAGGTATCTGATGAATTCCCCATAACATACGCAGTAAAAATTCACATTTAATTGTCTATGGTAATGTCATGGGGGATATTGAAGTGACTAATGAGACAGAAAAGATGTACTGTACATTTTATTGTGTATTTTATCTGTTGTCATTTAACTGTTGCTTTTATTTTCACATGAAGAACCTGCTGATCGTCTTTTACGCACAGAGATCCCAAACAAATCCTCATTTCTCTGGATTCATACTGGTCCTTTCTCAGATTTCAGCTCTGTTTCTGCCTGATTTATTAGCGGCTGACCTCACCTCACACTGTAGATGGGATCTGCTGCCTCCAAAAGTCTGCTTAAGTCATTAAAAAACTACTGAATGTATAATTAATGCACAATTATGCAAATGTTATTACATTTTCATATCCTTTTCTGAGCAGAATTAAATACATCATATTGAAACTTAAATTATTTACAAGGCTGGAGATGTAGCTTCACAGGCAGGAGAGAGAGAGAGAGAGCCAGGGAGAAAGAAGAGATGCATCAACAGTAAGAGAGCGGGAGGGAAAGAAAGAGATGCAGACAGAGGGAGAGACAAAGGGAGGAGAGGTGGTGCAGCTCATGTTGACCCTGGCAGATTTTAAATCTCACCTAAAATTGTTTCAAGCCAGCTTGAAAATCAATCTGTCGCAGCGTGGAATTACCAGCGATCAGAACCTCTGCACTGCCCTGCACAGAAACTCCAGACGTGAGTAATGGTAATGAGAATATCCCAAATGTATGGAAAATTTAATTTCACACTAAATGTGGATGTGTGACTCGGCCCGTGTTGTTAATTTATACGACTGTGTTCACACTGATTGGGTCATGATGGTCTGTGTTAGGCTGTTTCCATCTACTTAGCACCAGCTGCTGTGAGCCCAGCTCAGCTGTCAGTCACACTCAGCTCGTCGTCATGTGATGGTGTCATACTTGTACTTGGATGTATCTCAAACTTTTACTGCAAATATTCTCTATTATATCACGTCTTAGTCCCTGAGATGAGGTTTCAACAAATCACTTCCTGAAATGTTCTAAAAGTGACACTGTTGAAAAAGTTCTAGTGATGTATAACTACATGAGTCGGTAACTTTTATTTGCCAAACAGAAAAATACTGGAGACAGAAGAGAAACTAAAGAGGAACTATTCAGTGGAGATGAAGCGGTTACTGGTTTCATGCTCAATCAGAGTCAAAATATCAGTCTTCTTTTTTTCTTTTCCCCTCTAAAACCTTGTTACACCAAAGTTAGAGGGTAAAAGAAAGTTTTTAGCGATTGTGTTTTTGAAACTTATTTCAGGGCTGCCGCTCACTCTTTCATCCCTGAGCTCAGTGTAGCCGCTGTGTTTCTGGTGTAACAGCACCGTGCTGGACAGGTGTGTTCACAGTGTTTATGCTTTGAAAGATGGTACAGCATGGAAAATTATAATAATAATAATAATAATAATACATTTGCTATTCCCTTGTTTACAGAGCAGGCATGCAGCAGGCAAACCCAGGACTGCTACTGGTCCCTTGTCTTCATCAGTGACAAAGATGTTTTTATTTTCATGTTTAAATGCAAACAAGAAGTGCTGCTAATTATTTATTTGTGGTTTCCATTATAAAACATTCAGCACATTTTAACAATAAAGCAATATTATTGATAACCCTGATAATTTTGGTCATTATAATTGTGATATAAATAAACATGAGTGAACAGAAATTAATGTGTGTTAGGCCTGTAACCTAACACTCAATATGAAGCTACTCTTTGTAGCTTTTCTGTTCTCGGACTAGAGGAACTTGTCAGACCACCCAACGTATGTTAATCTTTTAACTACAAATGTTCACTGATAATAAAACAACAATAAAATATGTATATGAAAGAATGCAAGAGTCCAGGTTTGATGCAGGACAGCCAGCGAGGCAGAAACGTCAGGTCAGTTACATGTGACGGTCAGTGTATTCGGACAGGAGACGAACGACTGGAAAAGATGGTGAACACCCAGTGCAGACAGGGTGTGAACTTTTTTATCTGCATCATAAAATCACCATGAACAATTAGTTTAGTTGCCATGGAGACAGAACTACTGATGTGTGAGCTCAGTAGCTGTTAAGTGAAACCATTATTTCCAAGATTAAGAATAAACTTTGATGGTTAGATTTTAAGCCAACGTGGACAAGTTTACTGATTGGTTTCTGATGAGGAAGACAGTGAAATGTGGTTGAAAGTGCCACCAGGAGTGTTACTTTCCTTACGTTAAACCACAATATTGGAGCTTTGCTGTATTTTGTCTTGCAATGTTTCCAATTAAATAATTTTCCCCTCTAATATAAACCCTAATGTTTATCATAGAGGTGGCAGAGGCATCAACAGAGGAGACATTTTCTTTATATTAAAATGAGCTTCAGCCGAACGTTCACGTTGCCTCACTCTCGTAATCATCAGACCCTGCTGTGTCCTTCATTTAGCTGCAGACACGTCTGCGGGCAGATTAAATAGCTCTTGTTGGACATGTTGTCTTTAAAGCCAATGAATGCAATGTGTCTTCTCCCTCAGCCCCACCGGCCCTGGAAGTATCTACCACCCATCACCATGACAACAAGGCAGCCAGAGGGTGTAACATGATCCACCAGATCCAATTAGGAGTATGGGATAGGATTAGATTTGAATAGATGTGATTGCATTAAGGATAGATTAGGTTTATTGCGTTATTAGCTTTAGAAGGGCAGGACGACTGAGCTCCAGACAATTTGGGGGGGGGGGGCTGCTAACTCGTCTCACATGTTGAAAGCAGAGAAAAAGAAGCAGCACAATCAAATGGCAGAGGAAGAAGACGCATCTTGAACCGCCAACAGTCTCATACGAATTAAAACTTATCTGCATCAGCTACTTACGGTCACTGGTAACTATTATGTCACATGATGAAAGTTACAATATTTAACCTTTACAAACCATAACATAGTTATCTGTACCGAGCTGTATGTCGTTTAATAGATTATTCTTATTGTATATTGTAGGGAAAAGAGAAAATGTAAATATTAAAGGTTCCATAAAAGAGATTTTAAACAATAATACAGCAGCAAACGACTGTTTCTATGTGAAGATATAGAGGAGTAATGGCATCCTGCACAGAGAACAAAGCCACACCCCCTCTGTGTGTGATGTGATCTGAGTTTCTATGGTCTGTGTTTTGGTATCTGGTCTGGCAGCGTGTGTTTTTGAATTTCTTTCCTAGTCTAACCATGGAGCTGATACTGGTCTGGTTCACTGAGAGGAGAACCCTACGAGCTGCTAAAGGCTCCAGCTGGACTCAGAACTGGTTTTTCTTCTCCTCCATGTGTCAGAAACTTGATGGTTCATCATGTTACATGTCTGTTTTCATTAGTGACAGCTACAGTAGACCTGTTAACGTTAGCTAACCTGCTGTTACTTATATTATGAATGTCTGGCTAGCTGGCTTAGCTAGCCGAATGAGTGGCAGACGAAGCATTAGTTTCGGTCTGAGATACATGGGGGACCAGTGTGACATCTGTTGTTTTTTTTTATTATCGTGTTAATCATCTTGTTATTTCTCCTTAAGTTGATCACCTTGTTTCTCAAGACAACAAGAGAATTCACTTCCTATCCACCAAAAGAGCCTTGTGACCATGTGACTTCTTGATATGAGGCTTGTGTAGAAACTGATTGAGGATGAGGCTCCAAACTAAAGCCAAAGATCAGTTTCTGTTGCTTCAGTTGGCAGAGACACAAACAGATATTTCTAAACTCAGCTTCAGTGATAGATGGCCCTCACCGACACTCCCTCACAGCTGTTGGGACGTACACAGTCCTTTTTCTTTTGGCTGATTAAATATCTGTTGTCATTGTACAATAGCAGGAATTACACGTGTGTTGCATGTGCAATAACTAATTTAAGGGCTGCATATGATTACACGTGGGTCAAACAGCTTGTGTGCCCTCCTTAATTACTGAAATCTTCCAACACAGCAGGAGGCTCATGCAGAACAGGTTCACTACATTCTGTGCTTGTCATCAGACTGCTGAGCTGTTGTACACCACACAGACTCCATGTTTATAGAGAGAAGCTGCGTCCTCACGACGTCTCCCGAGCCCCATCAAAGACGTGGAGACCTTCTCACTTTAATGAAAACTCAACATATTTAGAACATTTGTTGCCTTTTTAAATTCAAAGTGTCAGACATCAAACTGTTCCTGGAGCTCACTCCAATGTTCAACAGAGCAGATGCATGTGTGAAGATTGAGGCAGGCTGATGTGCTGCTCAGATTAACACCATAACTGTGATTCAGCAGGTGCATGGCGATGCTATGGTGGTGGAGACGATGACATCATCCAGGAAGTAACATATCTGTGACTCTGAAGGGATATCAGGCGACAAAGTTCTGCACAGTGGCCCTGAAACACCCGAGTCAGGACTTTAAAACTCTCTGGAAAGACGGCACAGTGGTAATTATTTCACCTTTTTTTAAGCCCTTCATGCACCTTTCCTGTGAGTTTGCATTTCTGCAGACTTTGCCTGAGAGAATTACCCACAGTTCATAGTGTTGTGATGTTAAACGCAGGGTTTCCATGGTTACCAGGGGATGCCTGGAAGCGTTAAAAAATTGTAAACTCCCTGAACAGTGAGCAAACAAGCTGTGATCCAACAATATATATATATATATATATATATTTTATGCACAGGGAGGAAATAAAAAATGTAAACTCAAAGCATCAAATTCGGAAGCTGAGACAAAAACACAAATATTTTTTCATCCCGTTGTCTCGAGGTAACAGATACTGGAACTTTGTTTTCTCAAGATAACGTGACATAACAAAGCTCGTTATCTTGAGATATCAAGGTTAAAAAAACATTTGTGAGTATGGCCTTTCTCAGCTTCCGTAGCCAAACAAAGTGACGTGATGTGTCACAAGGTGCTGGCCCAGCCCTCTTCATACCATCTCGAGCCCTCGCAGCCTGAACTAACGTTTGCTTCCCTGCGGTTCAAGACCTCTCTGTTTACCTGTCCGCCTGCTCGACTCTCCACCTGCCACACTCACCATCCACACCTTCACCAGCCGTCATTCCTCCTTTCATCATCCACTTTAGTAATAACGTCCTTGTATGGTCGTCTAACCGTCGAGTCAGCGTTCTGAGTAGCGTTCGCTCGTTAAACCTCACACTCTGTCATCACTCTAACAAACGTCCCAGTTGGATCTCACCTCCAAATCAATTCTTACTGACGCTGCCAGAAACTATTCTGACCATGAACCTTTTCAAGGATCATGGCACAGCTAAGAGGAGGGCCTTTGTCCCATCTCATGCTGCTCTGACTGTGAGTTTATGAGCACATAAAATCCATTCTCAACCCACTCATAATACACTTTTGTTTGAAACTGTATATACTGATGACATTCTGGTCACATGGAGAGATAACAAAGGAGAGCTGGGTGACTTTCTGAACAACATTACCTTATTCTTTCACTATGGAACAGCATGGAAACTCCATTAACTCCCCTGATTTGACACTTAACTTGGGAAATACAGAGACACACTGTTAAAGCTGAGGGCAGTCGACCAAAACAAGCTCATCTGTAAAACTCCAGCTGGTCACTTTTTAAGACCGCACACAAACTGTAGTAGTCTCACAGAGCTTCAGCCCAAAGCTGCTGAAATGAGAGAAGCAAAGAAGAAACCCGACAGCATGTTTCTCCTCAGCCTTTCACACTGATCGCAGATTCCTTTTGGCCGAGAACCAGAACTTCTTCTCCTCTTAATATTCTCAGATAAATGAAGCAGGTTATCCTGATTCTGCAGTATCCTCCAAAGTGATCCATCTCCGAGGCAACGTCCACACTGATACCTTTTCAAAACGATCTCCAGCCACACTACACACCTGAAAACACGTCACATGATCATCACCTACACTGAGCATGTGCGAGCCGGCGTAAACAGGAAGTAGATTGTCTCCTCTGAAGGAGGAGCAGCAAAGACAGCTGTAGCATTAAAACAGAGAATGTAAGTGAACAACAGCTGCTAGCAAAGACAACAAGGTCAGTAACACTGTCATTCATTATCATGTTGTATTCACCACTGGTAGTCCAGGCTGATGAGAGCCAATCAGGAGAGACCGTGGGTGTGACCTCATCGTTTACAAAGGTCTCAGTTTCTGTCCGTCCAGGCTACAACACAACCCCAGAGTTTTCAGAATAAAACACAACCCCAGAGTTTTCAGAATAAAACAGAACCCCAGAGTCTTCAAAGTAAATCTGAGTTTTCAGAGTAAAACAGGTCCAGCAGAGTTTCTGAAAGTCTCTGTTTCAGGGCTGAAGACTCTGGAGTCGAGCGGAGGTCAGGAGAAAACGTAGCAGAAGAGATTAGTTTAAAACTAAAACTTAGTCGTGTGGATCTTTACACTCTCACAGGCTGACAGACAGGCTGATCCACTCCCACACAACAAAACCACCTGACACTGGCTGGTTGCCAAATAAACTCAGTTTAAGTCTAAAAAACAAAAGGACCTGACCACAGAACTGCTGCGTGGACTCAAGCTACAGAATATGCTACGGCACATTCTGCAACCTCGGCTCTGCAGCCTCATTATAGAGAACATGTCATCCTCTCCCAGATGTGGTGATACAGTGAACCAGCTGCTTCACAGAGAGAGATACTGGGTTCACGCTCTCCACGCAGCAGGAACTCTTGGTCTTAATGAAGAGCTGAACCGGTCATACTTCCTCTAATCGTCTCATACGTTTGCTGCATCGTTTACGGATGTATTCATACAATTAAAAAAATATAAGAGTATGTTGTGTTTGTGTTGTTAGTATATGGCTGTGGCACCTGCCTGCTCTTGTATCTATTATCCAAGAGGTTTGAATTCCCATTCCTCCTTCTACCCAATAACAAAGTACTTCTCCTGCAGGTTGACTTCATACAGCTGAGTCTGACAGCCTGACCCCAGACCTTTGGGCCCTTTCTATAAAGCTCCAGAGAACCCCAGCACAGAGTGTGAGGCTGATCCTCCACAGCACAGGAAGTAGTTGCAGCTAATATCTCTGTGTGTATTGATAGGGGACAGCCAGAATGAACAAGCCGCACTATTAGTGAAACAAGGGTCTTCGACACAGAAAAAGAACAATCTCCAAATCAATTCAGCCAGTCAATCAAGCTGACAGTCCAGCAGCCCGCCTCCCTTCAGTCTCCTGGTCTACTCCCATGGCAGGAGGAAACAGCCTCGTCCCTGCGTGTCGCTTTATTGGTGATTCACAGGTGGGGGAGGGGCAGTCGGTGCTGAGGAGTTTTAACCAACAAAGGCTTCACACATCTATCATCACTTCAGGATTAACTGTACACAGAAATAACTAAATACACCCGGTCTGATCAGTCTGATTAAGATGTATTGATTTAGATATTAAAATCAGGTTATTTTACAACCTGAGGCTTCATTTCTTTTTAATCATAAGAACCTGTTCACCTGTCATCACCTGCACGTCCAGGTCTTATATGATGAAACCGTTGCACATCACACTCACATGCTGCAGTGACTTGTTTATCTGGTTTTCAGCATCTTGCTCAAGGACACAAAGAGCAGGGATCAAACCACCAACCCTTCAGTTAACGCCCCACCTGCTGTTCAAACTGAACTCTGGGAACCAGGATCCAGATTCATTACACTCTGTAGATTCACGACTAAAACCGTGTCACGCAAAACCAGAAATATTCTGTTCATCAGATTTAGAAAGCCTTTATAAATCTCACTCACATGTGCACGAGCCTCATTTCCACTCCCACAATTCTCCACAAATGGATGAAGACTCTCCCTTAATCGATCAGTTTGTCTCCGCCACGAGTGATCAGCCACAGAGAAGAAAGACAAGACAGAAGAACAACTTCACTGATTGTGAAACTGAAGTAAAAACATCAGTTTACTTTAGTACAATCACTCTAATGTAAAGTCCTGTTTCACTCTGAGCTTCATTCATTGGACTGGAGTCTTAACGAGGCTCCAGAGGCTCCGACACTGTGATTAGTCAATATTAAAATAGTATGAAACTGTTACACAATGACTCACAATAACTAATAAGGACATTAAATAATTGTAAAATTGTTATTGCTGTGTAAACGGCAAAACTTACACTGATGATAATTATTATTTTATGTTAAATTACGTGTCTCGGCTTATTTTGTATTTTCACTGCAACATGGATCATTTTAAAAACTGTGTGTTCACGTGGTCAAAGGAAAGAGTTCATGTGATATATCCTGAGTTTATAAAGAGTTCATGTGCAGGAAATGGCGTACGCATGGTTTCTGTGTGTTCGCATCATTTATGCATCTGGCTCCTGAAATGTCTTTTCATTCTTGACCTTCGGTTGCTCCACTCATCTTCCTCTGATAAACAGTGAAACAAAAGGAGAAGAAAGAAACTGTGAGAACCCCTCATCCTTGTTTACCTCATCTACAGTGTCTGCCTGCCATGTTTTCAGTGTTTATCAGTGGATTAGTGTCTGTCTGACCACAAATCCTAACAACAACATAACTATCTGCCCCAGCGCTGCTGCTGCTGCTCCACTTGTGTACTGAAGATCCACCTTTCACCTCACAGCCTTACAACAGAGAGCTCGCTGGAACTCATCAGGACAGGGGGGCTGTAATAGTCTAATGTCCACACACACACACACACACACACACACACACACACACACACACACACACACACACAACCATTTACGGGCCCCAACGAGCCACTAAATGGCTCTGATGGATAGGTGTGGGAGCGCTGCCTCATTTTCTCCCCTGGACCATAAAGGGCTCCTCGGCCATTTTCAGCAGCCCACTGGTCAAACAGTCATCTATCTCACCTCCACACCGCCATAAATCTGACTGCTGCAGCCCCCCCCCCCCCCCCCCCCCTCCCCGTCACCGTCTCTCTGCCTCTGTTTCCTGTCTTTATCCATGTCTCTTTATCTTGCTCTGTCTGCCGTCCTGCTCAAACTGCTGAGTTTAGTCAGAAGCTCCCGGTCTGTCGACACCTTGATGGTGAGTTCACTTACACGTGCGGGAGTTTGGATAATTCAGTCCCTCCAGGATTTCACAGGCAGATTGTTGCCACTAAAATATCTGATTTCACAACAGCTTTTCTTAAAAATTTATGAAAGTTGCATCTTTTTAGATGTTTTTTATGCAATGAAACAGCAGTAGAAAATAAAAATTGCAAAAATTGTCTTTATCTTTTTTTGTATAATTCCTTAAAAATGGAGGGCAACTTGTTCCAGTGAGAATAAACCCAGGTCAGTGCAGGTGGTCACCCGGTCTTCACAAATCTAAGAGGGAAAAAGAAGAAGAGATTCTGTTCCTGTGCTCTGTCTGAATCACAGGTAGAGCTGATCTTTATCAATCACCTCATCAATTTATCAATTTATTGGGTAGATTCCGGCAGCTCTACACCTGTGGTTCCACCACAACTCCGCCTTCCTGTAAAACATCTGTGAACGTCTTCACGCGTCTTTAACAGTGATGTTTGTCAGTGAGTGTGAGACGTTCATGTCACACACGTGTCTGCAGCTTCACAACGTGCTTCAACTCCACAAACAAGGAAGTGAGTTTGGTGACATCATCAAGGTGTATCATCAGGGACCGAGGTGATCGGTTCAACTCGAGGGAAACTTTGATGATTGATGTGTGTGATTGTAAAATGTTTATTTCCCTGACTGACACCCACAGCTACAACAATACGACCAAAAGATGATATAGATGATATAATGTGGGAACGCTTCCTGCGGCCTCAGACGGACAGAGGTTTGAAGCTCACCTGCAGTGAAGCCGGCAGCGCAGAGGCAGCAGTGAAAGAAGCCACACAGAGCTGCACCTGGACGGGGAGGAAGGCAGCGAGGAAACGAGCAGTCAGATTTATAGGCGTCCGGGCGTACGGCTGAACGGTTACAGCACTTTATGGTGTGAGGAGGAATACAAAGATTGATTCCTTTCAGACAGCCGACGCTTTTCTCAGCGATGCCTTTATTTTCCACATATGTCACAGTGTCTGGCCTTAATGTGGAGACTGCTACAGAGCGGGGGGAAGTGAGATCAGAAGAAAGGTTTCCATGCCTCATTAAATGTACACTGTGTGAACAGTAATCACGCCTCTGATACTGAAACAGCTTCAATCAAACTGACTGTGTCAACAGGAAAAAGATCTACTGTTATTTACCGTCTTATTCTTTCTCTTCTGAAAACAGACGTTTCTCTCACTTCAGCTTCAGAAAACATTTAAACTCAGAAGCAGGTCTGTGGATTTAATAAAATATGGAACAGCTGTAAACTCTGATGACTGTCATTGTTGAGTGACTCAGGTTGAACCCTTTGTAAATGAACTGATACATGAGAATCAGTCTTTTATTATCTAATTAGTGTCACTGCTAACGTCGCACTATTTACATATTATACAATATTTACATGGTTTTTAAAGAAACGACTTGATGCTACAGTGAATATGTGAATATTTTAACATTAAGCCTCATGTGATGATGTTGCATGACATATTGTTTTGTCACTGATGTAATAACGAGTTAAAACAAACACGTTAACGCCGCACACTCAATGATCCGTCTCTTCCTCGAGAACACGATATCTCAGTAACGCCGTGACAGAACTTCTTTAAATTTGGCACAAACATTCATCAAAACTCAAGGACTAACTGATTAGATTTCAGTGGTCAAAGGTCAAAGGTCAAGGTCACGGTGACCTCACAAAACACAGTATTGGCCTTGTGAACGCGATTTCTCAGAAACATCTTGAGGGAACTTTTTCAGATTTGGTAAAAACATAAAAACTGATTAGATTTTGGGGGTCAAAGGTCAAAGTTCAGTGTGACCTCACAAAACTCTTTTTAGCCATTACTCAAGACTTCAAACAGCAAACAAACAACTGAAACAAACTTTCACACTAATGGTTCATATTTTCTATGACTCTGGATAAACAGGATGTGACCTGGAACTAGTCTGAGTGGCGGAGGGATACGACCACGAGGAGGTGACTCTGAACTGCTCAGGTCATTGATCACTAATTTACCTAACCCTAACCCTTAATCAATGTAAGTGGAATCGGTGCTGGTGAAACTGACTCACTACAACATTAAAACTGTGGTCGACAGTTTCTTCTTTATGTTTCTGTCTGCAGAGAGGAAGACCTCCAGCTGACGATGAAGACGCTTCACGACAATGTGAACTGCAGTAATGATATCACGTGTTGCATGTGCTGCTGCTGCTGATGATGATGATGATGATGATGATGCTGCTGCTTTCTTTCCACTGTTCCTGTCTGATCGTGCAGCAAAGCCACTTCCAAAGGTTGAATGTTTAAATGAGTTAGTGTTTGTCCTCTGACAGTTCTATTAAACTGGATCTGTGTATGATTTAACCGTCCTCATGATGCTATAATTAAATTGTCACGTCTCCTGTGAGTGAAGACACTGGTGTTAATGTGGCAGATAAATAATGAACGGGGGCAGATTTACCATTTACCCCTGGAACAGACAAACTCAGGCCTGGATGTCAGCGTCACTTTACATCTGCAATCACATGAAAAAGATCCGAAACAACAAACTATAATCATAACAACACAAAGCTGTCAGATTGTGTTGACGAGGGATGATGGAGGGAAAGGTTTGTAGGGGTGACTTCCTGTCAGAACCTTTCAGAATTAAAGCTCACAATAGCTTGAAATAAAGCATTGCTGTAAAAGAAACAACAAAAACAAACTTTCTCATGTTTAATTTGACCTGTGGGCCACCAGTCGCCACACGCTGGTCTGGACAGAGTGCTGCTGGTCACTGAGCCTCTTCACCTCCCTACCTGTTGGAGTTCTATCAAGGTTCTTTAAGAACCCCCTCCAGCTTTTAAACTACCTGGTTCTCTTACTAAAGTGAAGTGGGGGTTCCCACCCTGAACACATCCATAACTCCACCACCACAAATCCTTCCTGACAACCTGGACTGGGACTGATGTTAGGACCCGCTGCTGGACTGACTGGACTCATCACAACCACTGGATTTAGTTTTCACATGACGCATTTTATTACCTTTGAATTCCTTCATAATAAATCACTACTGGGTTTAAAAACTTTGTTTGCTTTCTCTCTGCTGTCAGACTGTTATTGGTCGCTCAGTTCAACGCTCCAATCAGCATCCATCAGGTGGGTTTATGACCCACAGGTACAGCTGAACCTGGTCAGTTAGCAGCTGGTGAACTGAAGGTTTTCCTCTGTGTGGTTGCTGCCAGTCACGACATCAGGGATCTTCACTTCTTCTGCAGTCTCTAAACGTCCCTTTAGTCAGAGACACCGTCCCTCTCCTTACAGCTCTGATCTTAGTGTCCGCCCCCCTCCCTCCATTCAGACCACATGTACTGTTCGCCTGGTTTCCTCCAGCGAACACACTCACTGGGCTTTGGTTATGCATGACTACAAGCCTTCGGGGGTGTGAAAGGTTTCCCCTCTCACGCTCTCCCGCCCAGGAAAAAAAATCCTCTTTGCAGAAGAAGACGGCGAGTCTGGGCGCCGACCCCGCGGGCTGTTTGTAATCAACACGGTGCGACAGCAGAGACGCCAAGAAATGTTGTACAGCCCAGCGTGACGCAGCGTCACACCGAAGACAAAGCAGCCCCCCCTCCCCCGCCTCCGTCTGGTGGGGGTGAGCTGCTGTAGATCTCCACTCCATCCAACCACGGACGTCACAGTCAGAATACAGGAGATCATGTCTTTTATTAAACTCAGTATTCATCACACGTTTCTCGTTTGATTTTAGGATTAGTAAAAATTATGAAAATATTCAATGTCACAAAATATAAGATGATCAATAGCTTCAATACCAGAGCATCAACACGCAGTATTAATATCAATATAACAGGAGGGTGGAGTTGTTTCTCAAACCTGTAAGAACAAAGTTAGATTTAAAATATAACGTGTTGTCTCTCACTTCTACGTCTCTTTGTTCTGAAAACTTTACTCACACTAGATTTAGTGTGTTTATATATAATATATTTAATGTATAGACAATCAAAAAAGTATCAATCCGACACTTAGAAACTTTCACTGACTTCAAAATATATAATATGATACAAAATATCAAAACTGGCCTTTAAGTCCATCGTGTATAAAAATAAATATTTAAAAAGATTCATTATAAAAATAATCCAAGCTTTAATAGATACAGACTTTTCAGAGAGGGTTAATTAAAGCACATCAAATTAGTAATCGTTGATTAATTCGAGATGAGCCAGTTGGTATCTGCCAAAATAAACCTGATCAAAATCAATATTATTTGGTGACGTATGTTTATGTGACCTGATACATCAGAGTTAAAGGCTGTTGGTGTCTTTAAAATAATGATAAGTAGTGATCACACTGTAACTGTCACTGTAGCAACATCCATCCATCAGTGTCTGAACTGAACCACGTCATAATCAATTATTTCTTAATGAGAAAATAAATAAATAAATAAATAAAAAGTTAAGTGATTTTTCCAACGTAGTTGTTGGTGAAAGTGTGAACACGAGACAATGAGGCAACAATAGATCTTCTTCCTTTCGTCCACTAAGACTTTTTATTTTATAGAAAATAGTTCAAATGATTATTAAAGAAACATTTTTTTATACTGAAATTTCTTTTTACTTTTTGCAGAAAAATAAAGATGATGATGTGATTTTTGTTTGGTTATCATGTTCCTTTACGTCTGGAGCGCGTCGGTAGTACGGAAGCTGAGAAAGGCCAAACCCGTTATCTGGAGATTACGGGATCATTATTCCGTTATCTCTAGAAACCTGGAGAGATCGGCATAAAAGAATATTTGAGTATGGCCTTTCTCAGCTTCCGTACTGTAGCTTCATCTATTGTCTGTTCTGACACATTTTACTTTTATCAAACGAAAACGAACTGCAGCTCCTGTGATTTGGATGTTGCTCTTCTTGTGACTTTGATGGTATTTCGATTAATTGCTCCCTAATTGCAGGTATCTGTAAATTCTAATTGTGAGCCATGAAAGAATAAAATATAAAGTATTGAGACGGAAGCAGCAGCTGAGAGGAAGCAGCCTCGGACCCGTCTGCTCTCACTTCTGTGCGACCGACAGATGTTTGATCCTTTTCGAGGACAGTCGGAAACTTCAGGCCTCGCTGGTGAAACTCTCTCTCTCCCCGAGGAACCGACTGATACATTTCACATCGCTTCAGCTGCTGTTGTCTCAGTGTCTCAGCCCGACTCCAAATCCTCGTCTGTGATTTCTCCTCAGCAGGCATTTGCAATAAAATTTCCAACCTCTTTAACGTAAGCCCGCCTGGATATCCGAGCATCTGCTGAACGTCTGAGATGTAAAACTCGGGGCTCAGACTCTAGTTTGTCTGCAGCCGGCGCCGCGTCGCTCAGGGTTTAACCATGTGTCTCGTGTTGTTCGACAACTGTGCCGGATAAGAGGCGGTTGTGTGCGGATGGCGTCGGGCCATAAGGAGCCAATGTGATTACATTTAATTAACAGTTCCCTCATCTGGGTCTGATTACTGACCAGACGCTAATGAAGAGTAGGTGATGCTGTCAGGTGTGTGTACAGAGACTTTACATGTGTGATACCTGCGTTTACATCAGTGTGTGTGTGTGTGTGTGTGTGTGTGTCTGTCCTGTATTTTCTAGAAATGTGACAGAATTCTTTTTTCTTTCTTCCACCTCTTTATCCTTCCAGCACATTCACACTGTGTCACAAATTACAGTGCAAATCAAACACGCTTCAACGTTTCTCTGAACCTCGAGATGTTATTTTTCTAAAATCGGAGAATTAAAGACACAAGTGGATTTTCTGAGCGTGGACGATCCACAGAGGAAGAGTTAGCTGTTCTCACCAGGATGTAAAACCGTGCTGTTGGAGCACAGTTTAATCATCCTGCACATCAACATACTGTAAAGGTGTGATTCATATGTTTATTTTCATTACGTGTGAACAGAGAGAATCTAACACCAACAGGTGGACCGCGGTCTGGATCCACACAAGCCTTTACAGCGCTGGTCATGTGACGCTATTCAGCCAATCAGTGACGACAGTCGGGGAGGCGATGCGCAGAAATAAGAGAGGAAAGTGGGATGAAGGGAAAAGGTTTTCATTTCAGTTTGTAAAATTAACAACCTCCTTATAATTGATCCAAAGCCTCTGTTGTGTTGTTTGCACTGATACAATATTATGATACGAGAACATGTAGTTATTATATTATTATATTGAGAAGTTATTATTATTTTATAATAATGATCTTCTTTTTTAAACCAACGTAACTTTGAATTTTACTTGAATTCTCCTGGTGCAGATGTTTGTGATCACGTGTTCAGACGTTCGACATACATGAAAAAATGGTTTGTTTTTAGTTCTGATGATGATGATGATGATGATGATGATGTGCAGAAGTCAGCTTGTCTGCAGTTACATCTGTCACCAGCAGAGGGAGCTCTGGCTTTACACACACACACACTGAAGAGCAGTGGAGTGTACAAGGTGTGTGTGTGTGTGTGTGTGTGTGTGTGTGTATGACTTTATGGAGATTTCAACATGCTGTGCTTTGTGTGTGACTGCTTTTGTGTGTGTGTGTGTGTGTGTGTGTGTGTGTGTGTGTGTGTGTGTGTGTGTG
>NW_019525461.1:372137-378205 GCF_002814215.2 Seriola lalandi dorsalis
GGGAGGGAGGGAGGGAGGGAGGGCTGAATGCTTGGAACCAGTCCAACACAGTAATACCTTTACTTTCGGCCAATTCTCCCAGCAGCCCAGAGAGAGAGAGAAAGAGAGAAAGAGAAAGAGAGAGAGAGAGAGAGCGAGGGAGGGAGAGAGGCAGGGAGAGACGAGGGGGGTTGCTTTATGCTTCGCTTGCCGTCAGCTGGTTTCCATGACGATAATAACCATAACCAGATTTTTTATTCCTGTTCAGTTTTGCTCTGTGTGTGTTCTGTGCAGATACGTGTGTGTGTGTGTGTGTGTGTGTGTGTGTGTGTGTGTGTGTGTGTGTGTGTGTGTGTCCAGGTTATCTTAATTAGCTGAAATGTAAAGATGGGTATTCAAATCTAATTAAATCATCAGACTGAAGTGTGAGAGTCTGGATTTAATTTGTAATAAGTCAAATTATTATTAATATGTTTCTTCAAAGCGCCGTCACTGTGGTGAAAAGGGTAAACTCAACAATAAGACAGAATAAAATGTACAGCTTCTTTAAATGCACTGATGTCCTGAAGAGACATTACAAATAAAACAAATAACCTTTATTTAAAGTAAGCAATTCAATAGAATATATTATTATGATTATTATTATTATGCTAATTGGTTAGATGCATTATGTTCAGTTTGCAAGTTTGTTTTTCAAGGACAAATCCAGTGACTGAGAAACACGATAACACGTCGTGTACGAGGCAGAACGGCACCTTTAACAGGGAATTCACTATAATGATTTCACAATATAACAGACCTGTTGAATCTATATCATCACATCTCTGCAGAAACACCATGAAACGTCTTCTGATTCAAATATGATCTCGAAAGAGCAATGATTCAAAACGTTGAGGAAAATGTCATCGAGGAATTTTAGGATCGTTTCCAGAGAACAGCTCCGTAAGTGGACAGGAAATAATAAGGAAAACAGAGTTGAATTAATATTCTTCCAATCAATTAATTCCAACGACGCGCTGCATGTGTAACTGAGAGAGGGTCGGTCAGAGCGCAGGAGGTCGACTCAACATGCAACACTGTGCTTTTTCACCACAGGCTAGAATCAACACACAGAATACTTTCTCTCACGAGTTTAACTGAGACGGTTCTTTAACAAAGACGTTTATATCCGAGTGATAGAAACATCATCAACAGCAAAGAGAAAATAGTTCGACAGGAAGTCCGACAGTGTCACGGTCACGTGAACAAACCCCCGAGCGTTTTCCTTCCCTGGCTCATCAACAGCCAATCGTATCGCTCGATAACGGACAGCTGACATGTCGTCAGTTCTCAAGGAACAGCAACAACACCATGTGACATCTCACCTGTTCCTGCTGCTCTTTATTAAAAACAGCTGGTTAAAAATGATCAATACTTATCGATATCAACTGATATGAACAATTATATCGTGATAACATTTTAGCCCGGCCCTATGAAAACATCTGTGAATACTGAACCAGAACCACCTCCTCGTGGTCGTATCCCTCCGCCACTCAGACTAGTTCCAGGTCACTTCCTGTTTATCCTGAGTCAGAGAAAATATTAGACATGTGTGTGAAGGAAAGTATTTTGTGAGGTTCGCACTGACCTTTGACCTTTGACCACCAAAATCTAATCAGTTCATCCTTGAGTCTAAGTGAATGTTTGTGTGAGATTTAAAGAAGGTCCGTCGAGGCGCCACTGAGACATGGTGTCCTCCAGAATGGGACAGACGGAAAACAAAATGGCGGCTCTGACTTTCGCTAGGGGAGAATTTTTTTTTTCAGGGAAATCACCACAAACGCTCAGACGGTGTTTGACTCAAAGTCCCATGCGAGATAAGACTGCTGTGTCAGCAGACTGATGTCGTTGACCGAGCAAAGTGGCGCCCTCCTCTCCCCCCCGCGGACCGAGTCACATGTCACTGATACGTGTGTGAACGGCGCTAAATGTGAACGCCGCCTCTGCAAAGTCTCACGTTGCTTATACTGGATATCAAACAGCGAGCGCTCTCGCATCCTGGATGATTGAAGCAGCATATGCGTTGCCCCACGCGTCTGATAAGCAGCGAGCAGAGAGAAGCATCCGGATTCAGCCGTACGTCAGAACACACACACACACACACACACACACACACACACACACACACAGAGGCAGGCAGGTCTTGCAGCACATCACAGGGTCAGCAGCACACATCGGCATGGATTATCACGCTGTCACACTCCGCCTCACGCCACCGGATAACAAGCTGCAGACAGACGTCCACCGGGGGAGGAGAGGGGTGGCAGCTAAAGAGAAGACTGGGGGGAAAAGCAGGAGAGGAAGGCGAAACAAACACACACACACACACACACACACACACACACACACACACGCCGCTTGATGTTCCCTGTGTGTATTCGGTGTATTGCAGCCAGTCTTCCTGTTGAACGTGCGCGTGCGTCTGAGCATTAGCATGCAACATTGTGCTAATGCATCTTTCATCGTGCTTGTGTATTAGCTCATTGTGAGCGCCGCGAAGGGAGGTGAATATAAAGCTTATTATGGTCTGTGCTGCTGATCCTGCTCGGCCTCTGCTGGATGAATATTACATGGAACATGCCTTCACTTTTTAACAGGTAACACCATGGGATGCATGTAATATTCAACACGGCCTGTCAGAGGGGATGAAACGTACTTTGCCAACCTGTATGTAGTATCTCTGTTGATACACACACACACACACACACACACATACAGATACAGATACAGATGCAGGCGTGTGGGACTGTAACAACACCCACTCACAGCTCCTTTTATCTGCTAAATAACAGCGCTGCCAGATGTGGAAGTGTCTGTAATATGGAGGAGAGGGGGCCACAGCAGCACCTGACGTGATACCACTGTAGTACAGTTCACAGCCGGGATTACACTGATTTACTGAGCTACAAAGTTTAAGACTCCACACTGTCTGTCTGTGGGGAGAGAGCTGCAACAGCACAACTGGAGGGGACAGAGGCTTTTCTCTGAGGCTAGCACAGATTAGCAGAGACAGGCTTTTCATCTGTATTCTCTCTGTTTTATGATGCCGTTGTGTCATGTTTTAGTAAGAAGAGCCTCTCGGACGATCTACTCCCATTTGCCGTGTTAATTTCTCCTTTGTTGTTAATGCAAACTCATTTTTTCCTGCATTTGTTTCACATTAAATGATACAAACTGGGGGCCAGAAACAATTCCTCCAAAATAAGAGCGTGTAATTGTGATTCAAAACAACACCGCAGAAAAT
This sequence comes from Seriola lalandi dorsalis, assembly GCF_002814215.2. Classification (NCBI taxonomy): domain Eukaryota; kingdom Metazoa; phylum Chordata; class Actinopteri; order Carangiformes; family Carangidae; genus Seriola; species Seriola lalandi. The sequence continues at coordinate 375,400 of NW_019525461.1, forward strand.
CACCATTAAAAAAAAACGACAGGCTGTGATTCTTTTTCCAGTCTACGTTAATACGACACTCATGTAGCACGTGGACAGTGAAAGAGTTGGGCTGTTGGTGGACGGCTCATTTGAAGGGGGAAAGAGTGATAAGAGACTGATACGAATACTTTGGCAGAGAATAAACATGTTGTCAAGAGGAAATAGCTGAAAGCAGAGCTGCCCGCCGCTGATGAATGGAGAGAAATAATTACAAAATCTATATTATGGAAACGCTCTCATTTTCCCTCAAGGTGTAAAACAAAGATTTTTACTGAGTGCATTAAACCTGTGAGGACAGATTTTAGTTCATTTTCCAGAATCCAACAGCTCGCGCTTTATTCTTTCTTTTCGATTTTTGCCATAATCGTGCAGCCGTACTTTGAAGGGATCTCCCTTTGTGGAGAAACTTCAGTCCACAGTCCTAATTCTGTGCATACACACCTGCAGCTGAAGGTAACTTGAGGCAGTCTGAGTAAACATCTTCATCACAGCTGGACCGTGTACATTTTGTCTTTTTTAAAAGTACATGAAATTAACTGGAGGTACAGCTCCACCTCAGCTCAGTGGGGAAACACCAACCAGTCCTCCAACCTGAACAACCACAGCTCATTTGTTCCATCCCTCACGTACGATATGATATAGCGCCCCTACGGCTGCAGGAAGTACTGGACTTTGGTTGTCATGGTTACAATAATGAACGCGTGGAGTGTACTTACAGTTATAAACAGTCAGCGGCGTACTGGACCTCTTTGTTGTCATGGTAACAACATAAACTGCTGGTTTCTTATGGGAATCGAACACCGCTCTCCTGTGTCACATTCATCCATCCACCACCACCTCCTCCCGACGTGGACTCCGACTCTGTTTATACTACATCACCTGACTTCCTTCTTTGCTCCTGTCATAGTTACTATGACCACTAGATGTCGCCTAGCAACAAAACGTAACTATTATAACATGAGGATGGAATTTCAAAGTAAAAGACTGTAAGATATACCCTCTCTGGGGGGGTTAACGAGGGTCGACTGGTAAACCACTTTCAAGACATTTCATACAGACATTCATCGTCCCCAGAGGATGAATGATTAATGACTTTGGTGATTCTCTGACTTTCCCTCCATCGCATCAAAGTTTTAAATAACCAGGTGAAATATTCTCATCATCTACCTGATGGATTGACAAATAAAAACAAACAAAAAATGATCCAGAAGTTCATTCTCCCCTCAGGATGAACTGAACCTGAACTGAACCTTTCATCTCATGCATCATCAGATCAGATTTATAACTTCCCCAATACTTTAGTTTATGACCAAATATCTGTAGAACTATTTCAACATTATGTATGTTTAGTGCTAAATGGCAATTGTTAGCATGCTAATATTCAAAACAAATTCATGTAAGTATCAGACGACCTCTCTGCAGGAAAAGCAGCGTCACATCTCCATCAGTCTTTTCTCCTTTTGTTCCCTGTGTTTCAGTTGTTTGTTTCGTTTTAAAACTCAGTACAGATGAGAGAGAGACTGGGATAATATCTCAGTCACTCTCTCTCTTTTCATTGCAGTCTCTTGATCTCTCTCTCTCCCTCTCTCTCCCTCTCTGTATTAATGTCTCTCTCTGTCTCTCTCTCTCTGTCGTTCTTCGTTAGCAGAGCAGATGGTGTGAGTGAGCAGGCCAGTCATTTCTAAATCAATAGCTGGGCACATGGGAGTCACTGTGTGTATTTGGAAAAAGCCCATAACACGTACACACACACACACACACACACACACACACACACACACACACACACACACACACACAGCGAGGTATTTCCATGCCTACACATGCACAAGAAACACCAAAATAACCAAACACATGTAGAAATAAACACACATGCATAAACACACACACATCCGCAGATATATGCACAGAAAAAAGACACAAAAGCTACATTATTTCTGCACACACACACACACACACACACACACACACACCAAATGGGGGTAGAAGAAGAAGCGAGGGAAGGAGATGGAGAGTAAACCAATAGCCCTGCAGCTTATTTCTGCAGACAAGCTGTTGTTTAATATGACTGCAGCAGACGTCGGCCCCACGACAATCATTTAAACCTCCAGAGTCTCCTCGACTGGAGGAGACGCAAGTGTCTCTCTTCCCCCTCTCTCCTCTTCTGTTACACTGCTTTTCTTGTCCTCCTCCTCTCTCTCTCTGTCTCTCTCTCTCATACCTTCTCTCTCTTGCAGAAGCCTGAGTTGGTGGAAACATATTAATGCTTCGATCCACAACCTGTTACTGTTGGGTTCTGTTAGGAACCGATGACGTTCGTTGGCACCGTGAGCGTCTTGAAGTCGTCGCGACCACGGGGAGTCAACAAGTCCTCCAACCTGAGCGACCGACCCTCTGCTCGGCTGCTGTCCAGAGGGGCGTCTCCTGAACTAGCGGTACCGGACCTTCGTTGTCATGGTTACAATAATAAACATGGAGTTGAGCTTATGAAATTGTTTTGTTTGTTTGTTTTTGTTTGGGTTTGGGCACAAATACTACTTAGGTTAGGTTTAGGGAAGAGATCATTGTTTTAATTTATTAAAGGAGGAGCAGCATCTGTGCGACGAAACCAGCATCAGGGCCAATCAAAACCAGCCCAATAACAGAACTCAGGATAGAGCTGCAGGGATGATGTACCCGGAAGTTAGCACCACTGGTTCCTCCACAAACAGCCAATGGGATTTCTCTACTGTGTTTTGGATTGTTAGAGAAAATAAACAAGAGTTTCTGATCCTGGCAGATTTAG
>NW_019525461.1:378648-438581 GCF_002814215.2 Seriola lalandi dorsalis
GGAGAGTTAACCAGGCTGTAAAGGTGGACTGGAGAGTTAACCAGGCTGTAAAGGTGGACTGGAGAGTTAACCAGGCTGTAAAGGTGGACTGGAGAGTTAACCAGGCTGTAAAGGTGGACTGGTGAGTATATCGGTTTTCATGTTCAACGTGACAACGTTAAACGTCCCCGACAACCTCTGTAGTCTCAAGCTTCAAAGACTAGTTTGCTGTACCCTATGGTACGTTAAAAAGTTTGCAGAGTTAGCCCACAAAGGACTAGCTCCCCCTGTCAGCTGGTGGTCAGCCTCCTCCCAAGGGTCTGGACCACTGTAAGGTGCAGCCCTGTATTTCTGTACAACAACTCAAAACCAAATCCAACCAAGCCAATCCCATCTCCCCGCCTATATCACCTATATCGACAAATATAAGCGGGGAGACTAACACACAGCTTCCACCTCCCCAGTACTCCACAAACTGACACCAATGGATGCTCCAAGTTCCCCCCACCCTCCCATCTACCCCCCAAGCTCCCGTTCTCTGCCTGGGAAGGGGAAAAGGGGAAAATAAATAAATAAATACCTAATAACTAAATTATTTATTTATTTATTTTCTACACATTTTCTCCCTCTATTTCTCGCTCCTTATCAATAAATCAAAATATATATCAGTCATAAATCTATAGCAATAACAAAAAGCTGTCAGTTGTACTCATTAGTAGTGTATGCCACCATGTAACGTTATCCTATGTTACATTATCTGATGTTACATTATCTGATGTTACGGTATCTGATGTGACAATATTTTATGTATCTGATGTGACATTATCCCATGTTACGTTATCCGATGTTACGATATTTTATGCTAGGTTATCTTACGTTGCGTTATCTTACGTTGCGTTATCTTACGTTGCGATATCTTACGTTACGATATCTTACGTTACGATATTTTACGTTACGTTATCTAATGTTAGGTTATCTTATGTTTCGATATTTTATGTTAGGTTATTTTATGTTACGTTATCTTATGTTACGATATTTTATGTTACGATATCTTATGTAACGTTATCTTATGTAACGTTATCTTATGTCACGATATTTTATGTTACGATATCTTATGTTACGATATTTTATGTTACGATATCTTATGTTATGATATCTTATGTTACGATATTTTATGTTACGATATCTTATGTAACGTTATCTTATGTTACGATATCTTATGTAACGTTATCTTATGTTACGATATCTTATGTTACGTTATCTTATGTTAAGATATTTTATGTTATGTTATCTTATGTTACGATATTTTATGTTACGATATCTTATGAACGTTATCTTATGTTACGATATCTTATGTTACATTATCTTATGTTACGATATTTTATGTTACGATATCTTATGTAACGTTATCTTATGTAACGTTATCTTATGTCACGATATTTTATGTTACGATATCTTATGTTACGATATTTTATGTTACGATATCTTATGTAACGTTATCTTATGTTACGATATCTTATGTTACGATATCTTATGTTACGATATCTTATGTTACGTTATCTTATGTTAAGATATTTTATGTTATGTTATCTTATATCTTAAAAAAAGACCAAATGTACAAACTGTTGTTAACCTCCATCCTCCCTCTCCAACCTCACTGTGCTGTGTGTTGATGAAACCATGACGCTGTCCGTGGTGCTGAAGTCACAGACGGATTTATACAAACCACTCATCTGATATTAAATTGTGGCAAATATCAAGAGCTCTCAGCTTGTTTTAAGAGAAATGTTGGAGCAATGTTCAGCGTGACCTCGGTTTCCTAAAGAAGTGAAGTAGCCGTTGTTAGAGTTAAATGTTGCTTAGCGATCTTTGATTTCCATCACTACGGCAACGAGTTGGACTGTATACAAGCACCGTAGTCATCACTTCAACCGTCGCTGCTAAAAGTCCCTGTTATCTGGCTGAAACTGTAGCCTGATGCTACCAGTACAGATCATTCACCAATACTGACTCAACATGTTACCTGCAGTAGCAGCACTGATGTTGGCAAAACATTATTATAGTGACTTTTTGGATGAAAGTGCTTCGGCTTGTTTTGGCTCTTGAGTGCATAAAACAGATTCGCTCTTCAAGGGCAGAAATGATAAAGTGACAACATTTTTTTGCACAATCAATTGTCTCAGTGACAAAAACAAGAAGGGTTGAAAATACCCGTAATTATTCCTGAAACGCTCCCGTGTCAAGTGCCTTTACTTCCACAGACATAAATTAAACAGTGTACCGACTGCCACTGGGGAAGTGGCACAATTGGTGAGTAAAGCATGTGAAAATGAGCCGAAACCCAGAGGAGGCTCCGTCACAGCGACAGCAGAGTTATCAGACCACCTCTGAGTGAGCTGAGTAACAGGAGGCGTCTGGGGCTGAAATTAAAACCGTGGTTGAGGAGGAGAATCACTGACATGATCAGCTGACTGGATTCAAATTAGGAAATGGTAATTACAAATAATTAATCTGCAGTAATCCCCTCAGAACGGAGTTTTGGTTTACTTTAACCAACCTCTGTGTGAGTATTACTTCAGCTTAATATTTTCAATTCTAAAAATCTTTTACAAAATAAGATTTTTATGAGTCATTAATAGAAAGAAAGATGTAATAATAACGGCTTATAAATAATAAAAGTGGCTGACTGCCGTAACTTTTACTTCCCCACTCTGGCAAAGACCTCAAACTCACCAGCCATCATCTTGTAACGACCAAAGATCATTAAGCCATATACTGATTTTCTGCCTGCAACATAAAGAACATATTCACCAGAATAAATCAGCAGCCAAATATACAGAGGAGAGGAAAGCTGTCTGGTAAATACGAGCTGCGCTCAGCTCCAGGCAACTTAATTGTGAAGAGGCGAGCCAGAAAAGGAGATGGGGGGGGGGGCAATTCATCCATTAGTTTATGAAGTTCCTGTCCCTGAAGGTGTGAGGACATGATTGGAGGTCACTGACATTGATTTGTGTGTGTGTGTGTGTGTGTGTGTATGTTAGTGTGTATGTTGTGTTGTTTATAGCTGTGAGCTATTTCCACTGTGTTTGGTACTTTGCTCCTAACAAACATCTAGTTACTGTACATCACTGTCTTTGTGTGTGTGTGTGTGGAGTGTGTGTGTGTGTGTGTGTGTGTGTGTGTGTGTGTGTGTGTGAAAGCAAATATGCAGTGATTATGTCCTGTAATACAAATGTTACCTGACTACAATCTGAAGTATTGGAAGTGAAATATTTATTCTAAGGTGATATTATATATTTTTTCATATTGTCCACAAATGAATGTGACTGAAACCAACAGTGAACGTATCCTAGTGTATCCACACTATGATGTATCTTATTCCTCTGATCCATAGAGATCCAAAACCTATTAAAACACATCAGTGAGCCTCACTATGAAAGCCCTTTTCTTGGTATTGTTTTTTTCAGGCTCATTTTTCTGTTTTTTTTTCTCCTTCGCCTCTCTGGAGTTATTTTCACAGAGGAAAAAAAAACGTCCTTAAAACAAAAAGACATCACTTGCCTTTCAGAGCCTCCGTAGATATACTGTTGAAAACAAATCAGCGAGCCACATTATGGAAGCTCTCAGAGGCAAGTGATTTTTTATTTTTTTCGACTGTGAAAACAAGTTAAAAAAAAAAAATCTTCTCTCAAAACTTCAGAAAATGATCCGGGCAAAATAAATAAATATCAACTGGACTTTCAGGGCTTCCGTAGATACACTGTTCCACTGGGTGACATGTTTGTTCATTACCATGAATACGCACCGTAGTTTATTTGACTCAGTCCCACACACACAGAAACGCTACAGACTACAGCGTGTGTGTATTGATCCACAGATGAAAATAGTCCCCCAACAAATGCAGCATTTCCTCCTGACTGAGTCACATTTGTTGAATGTCTTTTTTAACCTTTTTTTGTGTAGTTGTGATTTTTTAAAGATGTATGTCTTCAGTAGGACCCAGTTCGTTCAGGTCTGAGAGCTGCAGACAGGGCAGGGAAGTCAGACCAACACATCAGTGGTTCATATAAAACAGAATAAGTCTTATATATATAGTCTTCTTTGTCCTTCCTCTGAAAAATCACTTCTACTGCATTAAAACGAGAGCACCACTTGTCTGAGGTGGAGCTGCTTTTATTAGAAAAACACTCTGCTCGGTTTTTGACTCATCATCTTCCAATAGAGGAAACCCAATAAATTCACTCGTCCACACTCCCTCAGGTGAGTGCAGGCAAAGGTGAGAATTGTGCAGCAGTAACGCTCACCTTCACCGCCACATCAACACGTCTGTGCGTTTCCACATCTCCAAGTAGCAGGATAATGGGATTTCACTCCATCAGCACATCAGGTAGGAGAGCGCTGCTCAACTACTGGATCACAGAGCAGAGCTCCAGCTTCTCACACTGAAGTACAGCAGCTCACGTTAAGGTCCAATGTGCATCAGGTCGTATATAATCTAATGTCTGAACATACAGGGTAGACACAGAGAGCTGATATGGAACAGGTGGATCAGTCATGTGACGTGGGGAAAAAAAACTGATTCGACTGAAATAATTTTCTATGTGAGTCAGACAAATTAAAACAGTTACAACAACAAACTATAGAAATTAAAATCCAGTGTTTCACCTCGTTAACGTCCACATGATGTTTTTATATAACACAGACACATGAGGATGAAATAACCATCAACTCCATGACTGAGTGTTTCCACCTTGACCTGCAGTGAACCAATCACAGTCTCATAAACACAGATTCAGGGTTTCATACGTCACACACCTGAGGAACCAATCCTGTCAGAGAGAGTTAGCATTAGCACAACCGCTAACAGTGTGTCAGCCACTGCCAGTTACAAGCTAACAAACAACATCATCAAATAAAAGGTGCCAACGGTTCTGACCCGTCTGCTAGTCTCTGGTTCTGGTCTCAGACTCCTCCTCTGAGTCTGGGTCTGACTGAGGCTCAAACATGAGTCTCTCTGATGTTTCCTCCTCTCACCATCTTGATGCTCTCTGCTCCTTCACCTGTGGCAAGGGTGATTGCACACAGGTGAAACACATTAGGGCGGGGCAGACAATCACCACACAGAAACAGGACCAAGACAGGAAGCAAAAACACTGACACACAAGGAAACCAATTACAAAATAAAACAGGAAGTGCGAAAAGTCCAAACAAAACTAACAAAAGCTGTCTGCCATAGCAAACCATGACAGTCCACTGCTTTTTTAAGTCGAACTTTATAAAACAGGAAACAGAATTTGTTCTCTGATGACATTAAATGATGAAACTGATGTGTTTGATTGTTTCTCTGTGTTTTGTAATTTGGTTTAACTGACCCTTTATTACCGTGCTCATCAGTGATCATCACCAGTGTTCGTCACTTCACAAACTGATGTGACCATGCAGCAATAAAGTCATTTCATTTATCCTTTTCTTCTTCTTCCCTTCTGTGTGTGTGTGTGTGTGTGTGTGTGTGTGTGTGTTTCATGAACATATGCATCACTCTGATTCTTCTGCTGTAGTGAAGAATTGCAGAATAAAGCAACAACAAGTTTACTGTTGCCGAAGGCAGTGTGTGTCTTGTGGTGTGTCCTAGTGTGTTTGGAGAGGGGTGAATGATTCTGTGTGTGTGTGTGTGTGTGTGTGTGTGTGTGTGTGTGTGTGTGTGTGTGTGCTGCTGAAGGGTGAATGAGGGAACGTTTGTGCACATACATGTGTGAGAACATGTGCGTTCATCTCCCGAGAGATAACAGCTGTTTTGCCCGGAGAGAGATTGAGAGGGAGACGGAGGGAGGACAGTCAGAGAGAGAGCGAGAGAGGGAGCGAGAGAGGTAGACTCAGACAAGAGAGAGAGAGAGTGAGAGAGAGGACTCCCGGAGGTGCCTCTGGGTGCCTAATAGTCTGAGAGATTCTGTCAGGAAATATTGCGCCCACTGTTCTACAGAGGAGCTTTAGGGAGATTGCAGGAGCAGAGAGAGATGAGATGGGGCGAGGCTGTGGAGAGCTTAACACCCCATGTAAGGCCCTGTGTAATGAGACTGGCTTCCTGCTGGCACACCAGGCCTTTCTTAGGGGCACTTTGGGGCATTGTAGACAAACTCTGCCCCCCTGCTGCTGCTCTGCTGCTGCCATTAGGACAGCGATTGTCTCACTCATCTTATAGGACTATAAATGTTAAAACAAAAAGTTGTTTCTTTTCCGATTATACAAGACGCAGATGACACATTTGGAACATTTCTGCGTGAAACTTGAAACATATTATGGTTCATCACAGGCAGATGAGAAGATGCACACGAGGTCTCATGAGATCGGGACACAAACACAGGGCGCAGGTTTTCTGTGTCGCACTTCAGTTTCAGGTCAAAGCTTCAATTTCCCTCCGACAGTCTTAACAGTCTGAACACAGTTAGTCTATGACCAAAGTTTAGCGCCATCAACAGGTTTAAATTATTTGTTGGTTTATGGTCAAATACCTGCAAACCAATGACATCACTGGAAAATGTTGTTCAGGAGAATCAGGTGAAAAACAGTTTTTCAGTGGTGCAGCGTAGGGGGGGGGGCGATATGGCAAAAATATCATATCACGATTTTTTAAGAATAAAATCACGATTTCGATTTTATCACGATCTTAAATTGGAAAAATAAAAACAGACAATTTAGACCAAAGAACCTTTCTTAACAGATTTTATTTCAAAGGTCACAGTTTTGTCTGCATGTGCAAACAAGTTTAAGGTAAACAACAACAACATACTAATAAAGTGCACTCTTGCAGAAGTAGTAACAGAAAGTAAAGTCGTGTTACCACCGACGTGTGAACGGTTTCTGTGCAAACTTTGCAAATTACATTTGCTTGCGCTTGATCAGTTGCGGAAAATCCAAAACAATTCCATATAATGGAGCTGGAATTTCTTTTAGCGACCAACTCCGTTTGGCTTTCAGCCATCGCTCTCCATGTGCTACCGCTACACACACAAACAAAGAGGCGGGTAGGAAAGCGCGTCACTGGCCGTAATTCGCTATGATTGGTCGGTCAGGTTGACGACGTCAATACGTCTGGTACGTCGGTGCATCAGCATAGAACTGCAATTTATAGAATGTGCCCTAGACGATCCCACGATCTCTGCAGTTTGAAAGATCGTCTTCACGTTGTAATCCTTCCCGATCTAATATCGTCATATCGCCCACCCCTAGTGCAGCGTCACCAGAGCAAACCGGGCAAATGTTTGGCGTTCCTCGACTCTGTGGTGCAATGAAGCCAATGAAGCCCCCTTTCCCCCCAGACCCCAGCTCTTGCTTCATGTACATCGTGAAGTATCCACCAAGTCTGCTTCCATTAGACTTTGTTTCCCTCAACTTTTATGAATTCACAAACTTTTGTACTTCCTCCAACAGCTCACACCTGTTGCTGATCATGTCATGAACAAGCCTGACGAAGCCACGACGTTATCACCCACAACGATTAATAAATGAGAACGGAATCAACATCCCGTCTGTGTGAGCGACTCTTCCACCTCAGCCGAGAGGAAAAGGCTTTTTAGCGACACTTCTACATTTCCAGTGGAATATTTCTGCAGTGGGTACATTGGGTAGATCGCCTGATAAAAATAAAACTGTGTGGGAATATGTAACACTATACCACAAGGGACACAGGTCGGGGTTTCAGCAGCAGCTATTCTCAAATTTAAAAGCTGTGGATGTTAACATGTGACATCTCCAGTCTGGACTCACACTAGTAACCTGGAGAGAATCTCTCCTTGAAGATGTGGAGAGACAATAAACGATTATTGTCCCTCGTGTGGAGGATCCTCCGCACTGTGCTCACATGCTGCTGGCTTCCACATGCGTCCAGTGTGACAACATCAACTCTTCCTTTCTTTTCCTCCCTCCCTTCAGATGGATCAATGAGTGCAAATGAGATGGACAAGAGCACTTTCCTTCTATCTAGCCTGAATAACGAGTATCAATCACCCAGCAGGCAGCTCACTTCATAGCCCGTCACGTTGCATCCACAAGGCAGCCCGCTGGCGCCCAATGAGCTGCGGCGATCAGAGCCGGGAACCACCCACCACCGGAGACCGATGGAGAACAGGCAGCAGGTCTGAGTTCAGCTGGATTTCCCTCCGAACAAGAACCTGAAATCAGCCGAGTGGCCGAGCCCAGGTGGTGAGGAGACACAAATACAACAGAAACAGAAATGTTTTCCACCTGACGAACATTTACCAGTGATGGGAATGTCAGTGGAAAGCATCAGCCTGATTTGCTGCTCCCGACGGTGAACCTCTGCCCTGACCTTAATGATCTTTCACTAAAGGTAATCAAGTCACTTTGATGTCACCTGATCCTGACTGAACCACCACAGCGCTTCAGTTTCAGGAGGCTCAGACACATGATGTGGTCTCACTGACAGGAGCCTCGGACACAAAACCCCTCTGTCATAGAGGACGTGGACGGTAGTAAAAGCTTATTACTGAGCAATATTAATAGATTTATTGACCTGATACTTGATTAAAAATAAAAGAATAGAGATTATTTTCCAGGACATTTTCAGTGAGAATCTGATTCATAAATTGAATGAACTCAGATCATTTACTGCTGCTGGGACTCATCAGCTCATCTCACTTTAGCCTCTTTACTAGAAACAGGAAGTGATGTCATTAACAAGATTAACCACACCCACTGAGAGCTCCCGCTACCGGAAACCAGCACTGGGTTTGAAGTGACGCTAACAAAGATGCTAGCAGAGTAAAAACAGCCATTAGCGAGTATTTAGCTGTGTTTGCTAACGTACAGTTGGGCTCTCATTCACTGTACCGACCCGACTTCACATTTATTATTATCGACTCTCAGTAATGAACCAACACACATCTGAAACCTCCCTCGAGGCGTTACTGAGACATCGTGTCCACGAGAATGAGACAGACAGACAGACAGCCTGAGAACAAGATGCAATATAAAAGTTGTGTGCGCACCGTGGCCGAGGTCTGGTAAAGGTTTGGGTGATTTCCATCAACTGTGGCAACCAAAGCTTCATGGTTTGTGACGGTTAAAAGAAACAGTCCACCACAAACGGCCGCTCGTCAGCAGACCGTGATCACTCTGCTGTTGTGTTTCTGGTTAAGACGAGTCTCCTCTTCTTCTCTCAGTATTTTTCATTCATGAAGGATTTAGTGCAGCGAGTCTACAGGGAGGTTTTTAGTCCTCGGAAACATCTCAGCTTTTATCATACGAGACAAGACCAGAAAAGGCTGTAATGACTCGGAGCAATACTTCCCCCCAGATAGAGTCCTGCAGCTTTGTTACCGTCACATCTGAACCGTCCTCTCGTGCCCGCAGGGGATGTTAACAGTTGCTGGGATGAATGCATAGCAAGTAGCAGCAAAGGAGACGACACAGGAACCGTGTGCGCCGTGTAAAATAGATTCTAATTCAACTCTGGCAAATGTTATGTTAAAGACTTTATTCAGGACCCTCAGTCCCCGAGAGTCGGGTGGCTCGCTGCTGATTTTCTGAAACACTGAGTTTGTTTTTACTTTTAGTCAGATCTGAGGCAGACAGATTTCATAACTTAGCAGGAACTCCAGCTGCTTCTATTTTCCCTCTCGCTCGTCTTTGGGAAGGAGAGTAAGAGAAAGAGAGATGGAGGATGACATGCAAGAAAAATCCCTGGCTGGACTCGTTTCCAACTTGACTCGTCTTTGCCTTCGCCTGCAGCTAAACCACGTGTCTGTCTGTGTAATTCAGCTGCTGCTGCTGCATTTTACATTATGTCACACTGGAATAACTCATGTAAACATCTCTATGAGCCACACAGGAGAGAGGGTGATGAGTCACTGCAGATCACAGAGGTTCCTTGAACATGCTGACTGGTTCGTATTTGCCAAAAATAATCCCATGTTTTATTCAGGGAGGGAAAGCCTCAAAACTTTCTCACAAACAGCAGAGTACTTAGAGAATATTGCTAAAAACCTGTTTCTGATGGCAGACGTCCCAGATCTGGCTCCTGACCAAATGTGAAAACTGATCTCTGCACTGAGAGCTCTGTCCACCACCAATCAGCCAAATCTGTCACTAACTTTTTTGAGACGCCTCCCTAATAAACAGACAGAGGGACAGACGGAGAGACAGACGAGTGAAAACACAACTTCAGTGGCGAACTGAATAAATCTGTTTTCTGTAAAACTGCATGATGTTCATTGTTTCAGAGGGAGAGCGAGCTGACCGCACCGGAGGTGAGTTTAACCTAGCACCACCTCCTCGTGCTCGTATCCCTCCGCCACTCACACTAGTTCCAGGTCACATCCTGTTTATCCAGAGTCACAGAAAACATCAACCATTTGTGTGAAGTCTTGAGTAATGCACGGTGTGCTATTTGTTTTCTTTGTCATTTTCTGTATTTTAAATTGTGCAAAAATTAATAAAACTAAAAAAAACTAAAATAAAACCTTTGATCACCAAAATGTAATAAGTTCATCCTTCAGTCCAGGTGAACATTTGTGCAAAATTTGGAGGGAGGGGTTCTCGAGATAAAACATGTTCACAAGACCAAAACCCTCGACCCGTTCATCCTTGATTCCCTCAAGGCGTTACTGAGATATCGTGTCCAGGAGAACGGGACGGACGGACAGACAACCTGAAAACAATATGGCTGCCGCTCTGACTGGCGCCGCTGAGGTGGAACAATAAAAAGCCGATATCGGCCTTGTATATCTGCAGAGCGCTATATATGGGTGTAATCCTGGATGAGCCCGTCTCTCCAGCAGCATCAGAAGCAGCTCAGAGGCGGAGCGGGTGGAGAGCAGCCTCTATATATGTATATGTGACAGATCACAGGCACCGGCTAAATAGGAAACAGAAGGCTCCATTTGGGGTTCACCCAAAGGTCTGCCGCGTCCCGCTGCCACTGCCATGCATTTATTCTAAAATGGCTGCCGGTTATTTGTGCATTACAGGCCCACTTTGAGTGATACCATTCTCAGTTTAATGTGGAAGAGGCGGGAGGCGGCGAACCATCCGTCATAAGCTCCTAAAAGTCACAGAGTGAGAAATGACAGAGTGCTCCCAGAACATTGTTCAAACCCCCAAAAAGGCCAACCCCTCCATAACTGCTCTATAAAAGAAACCAGTGAGGCTGGTAACCCGTCTGTCTTCCTCTGCCTCTCTCTTTGTGACAGGAATTAGATGGTTAGATAAACAGCGTGCAGAAGAGAGCTGACATTTCAGAAAACGGAGAAAAAATGTAAAAAAGAAGGGCAGCGAGCCCCTGTAAAAGGCCACGCAGTTAAACTAAGCATTTGTTTATTCGCCTGTGTGAAACCCTATTTGTATTCCCATCAGAGTGAGAGCGGACGGAGGTCAGCGCGTGCCACGTCAACATGGCACTGTTTAAAACTCGGCTCTGTCCGGGCAAACACTCCGTTCAGTCTCTGAGGTATTAATGGATACCACGGCAACAAGGCAACGCTCGCCCTCCAGACGTTAAACCTTCCTGTCGAGTGAACCACGTCACCACGCTTCAGAGCTGCAGCCGTTTACAGCAGGTTCCCACTGACCCAACACTCACATTCACCCACTTCGTAAGGTGATTACAGGAAGTACTTCGGTCAATATATCCACTGATCCAGAGCTCACAGTATGTTAGGGACGTGGATGACCTCAGGACGTATGCAGGTATAAGTTCTGCTTCACCTGTGTGCTTACACACCTGCATCTCCACACTTGACAGGTTTAATTATCATGCCATGTGGGAAATTATACAAATAACGATAAACAATATTTACTATAGCATGTCTCTTTATATGACGTGCAGCTCAGAGCTGATTATTTTGATCGTTTTGTTGCTAGGCGACCTGTAGTAGCCATAGTGATGCTGACAGGAGTAAAAGGAGGAAGTCAGGTGACGTAGATGGAGGACAAGGTGGATGGATGGGATGACAAAACACAGGATTTCCACACAAGAGACTGCTGTTCATTTCCTGTTTCAAATCGATTATGATCGTCAATACGTGTTCCACAACCTTAACCCCGTTTATTATGGTAACCATGACAACGAAGGTCCTCTAACCTGACCAAAGGACTTATTTTAACACCATGCACAATCTTTTCCAAAACCTAAGCCAAATCATGACTCTTCCATCACCGTAACTATGTCTGTATTACTGTTACCATGACGACGGAGGTTCCAGTACACCTGTCTCTGGTACGCTGAGGTAAGGGACAAACAACCTGTAAAGTTGTTTAGGTGGAGCAGGCTAATTAAAGCTGCACCAATTAATATTTCCATGAATGGCTCACATGACTAGTAGGTGTTTTTCCATCCAGCTCATTACTTAAGCGCATTTTTAATTTGTGCAAAAATTAAATAAATAAAAAACTGAAAAAAATCTTTTATGCTTGTGACAGTTGGAAAAGTTGTGTGTGTGACTTCTGGACATTTGATTGAGGAAATTTGATCTGACTAAACCTCTTTAAATTTGAATTGATTACCCCTGATATCCTGTATCACATAATCATTGTATGTGTCGTGCATGTGAATAATATGTGCACCTGCAGAGCTGCTCGATCAGGACAAAAATCATAATCACGATTATACTGATCAATATCTCAATCACGATTATTCAACACGATTACTCATCGACTTTGGAAACACCACGCATTTATTCAACTTTAAAAAAAAAAGAAAAAAAAAGAAAAAACTGATTCAAAACAAAAGCGTTGTGTCTATGTAGTTTTTCCACTTATTCACAATATAAGTTAAAGATATAAATAAAGATATTTATCTTGATTATCTTGTTTTCATAAGCGTTAAAAGACAAATCCGTATTGAAAATAAAACTAGAATAATCGCCCAGCCTTTTACTGTGCAGGAAATGATGTGATGGTTAGGTTGGGAATGATATTTGGGCTTAAATATAATAATAATAATAATAATAATAATAATACATTTTGATTTGATGTTACAAATACATAAGATGTCTAGTTATTTAATTTTTTATAAAAATTTGCCACTAAACTCTTAATATTACAAATTGCTTAAAATATAATAAATTGCACAAACATTTGTTTTATTCACTTGCCATTTTTATAACATTAATATCTTTATTATTATTATCATTATTTTTTCACCTAGGAACCTGTTTACATTTAAGTGTGCGGGACAGTTTTCTGATGATGAGATTTATGTTCAATTTACTCCTTTAAAAAACTAAAACCCGTTGAAAGAGCGGATTGACGGAAATAGAAACTTAGAGACATGAAATGAAATGAAAAGGGGACAGTGACAGTAAATTTCTTTTTAGTTTGACCAAACAGATGCTGCAATCTGCAGTAATGTTTGGAACAGCTGAACAGGTGATGTCTCACCTCTCGCTGACGGAGAGAGAGAAAGGGAGAGAGGGGGAGAGAGAGGGGGGAGGGAGAGCGGGGACTGAAGAGCAATCACAGTAGAGAAATGTCATATTTGCATATCTCAAAAATACATCACAGGACGGCCATAAAGGGGCTGTGAACACAGGTTTGCATATTGAGAGAAATTTCCACTGCTTTTCAGAGAGCTCTGTTTATGTGCAATTTTAAGAGGAAGATAAAGGTTATATTGGAGGGGGGGGAAACATATCACTGCCACTTGTAAAAACTGAAGCTGGAATCCAAGAGAAGACCATTTCTTTTATAAAAACACACCTGACAGCCACACACTACACAAACCCGCGTCCTGTGTTGGACTCCAGACAGACTGAAAGCCTCGGTGCATTCTGGGAGCTGCCAAGTCATTTTCACTGGATGAACCTGAAATATGAAAATATGCTGGACTTAAAAAGTTCCCGTGTTGCCAGCAGAAGCAGCAGCGTTGGATTAGTGTGCATTAGTAGCCTCTGGTTAGCACTGCCACTCAGGCCTAACTCCCACTGTTAGTGGAAGTGTGTTAATGAAGAAGTCAGTCAGCCCGCTCCGTTTGGCTCCGCTCATCTCTTACTTCTCTCGACCCATCTGGTTCAGTCAGACGCTGCCAATATCTCAATTAGAGCTTTCCAAGACAGGTCTCACACTGACGCCCTGTAATTTCTCCCATCACCAGCAGACACACTCCTCTCCAAACAATAGGACCTTGTTTTGATTTGATTAAAATAGATTAATTAATTACTGTGCGCCAAAGCTGTTGTTTGTGATTAATGAGGCAGCAACACCTAATCAGCTGGCAGGAGAAGCAGCCTGATTGGACGTCCTCCTCGTCTCACCTGACTGTTTATTTCTCGACTAAAATGAACCTCATTGGACGGTGCCAGGATGGCGTTAACTGATCCCAGATCCTGACGACGTCTCGACACGCTCTCGTACTCGCTGCTGCCGGGGAATTACTGACATATGTTGACCCGTGACAATTTTTTATCTGCAGCCAGAAGGAAATGACAGTGACAGGTAAAGTAAATGAGACAAAACAGGTGCCCAGTGTAATTATAGACACATGCAGACCCACACTTACAGACGCAGTTTTCACTTTGAGTGCATATTTTCTGAAGCCAAAGTTTTATTTGGGAATACTGTCTTGAATTTAATATTGTACAAATAGAGACAAGCCGGAAAACTGAAACTGGTATTTATGACATCAAAATTCACAATAAAGAAATGTATTGCATGTTCTGCTTACACCCAAAACATGACTGTGGCTGACTAGACAAGGACAGTCTGTAAGTTGCAGATGATGAGGTTTGAACTCTGTAAAAATCCTCTGCTATGATTCAGGAGTCTGTTGAGACCAGAACCAGAGACTAGCAGACGGGTCAGAACCGTTAGCACAGTTAGCATCTTTTATTTGTTTATGTTGTTTGTTAGTTTGTAACTGGCAGTGGCTGACACAGTGTTAGCAGTTGTGCTAATGCTAACTCTCTCTATCTGTACTGACAAGGTTTCAGGTGTATTTAGCCCCGCCCCCCGTCCCCACAAGCTGTCAGGATTGGTTCCTCAGGTCTGTGACATATGAAACCCTGAATCTGTGTTTTTGAGACTGTCATTGGTTCACTGCAGGTCAAGGTGGAAACACTCAGTCGTGGAGTTGACGACGTTGTCATCTCAGTGGATTTCAGTTACAGTTGCCATGACTCTTCATGGTTTTTAAAAACAGAAGGGATTTCTGTGAAAAAAGCACGGGGCCTGTTCTGCATCAGAATCGAGAATCATTTAGAACCAAAAATCCAAATGATACCCGACCCTCTGACTGAATCACATCGTGAACTCCTTATTGTGAATTTGCATTAATTTCTTTATTAAATTTCCTGCTGAGTTTCATCGTCTGTGAACGTGCAGCACACGGACCAGAAAACTGACTCCTTCAGCTTCTGTCTTCTTCACTTCTGCAGCTTTAATAAAGAGCAACATATGGCAGAGACGGAGGGGAAACAGAATGAGAAAATGAACAGATATAACACAGACACCGGGATGAAAGATTAGAGGAAGTGAAAAACATCAGCCAAAAAGCAGCAGCAGCGGCGGCGGCGGCGAGACTCAGCCTCCTTCCTTCCGCTCTCCCTCACACTCGCTCACATAAATCACAGGCAGGACTGTCCTTGCATGATAGAGCCAAATTATTATGGCTAAACACACAAGAATACAGGATGATTAAAGTGTCTGGGGAGTTCTAAGAAGAGCCGGACACATGATTTATTACCCCACACAGCAGCACACTGAAATGTAAAAGAGACTCAGATGTTGCCCGGTGGCTTCCTGAGAGTCTCCATGAAAACGTGCTACAGCAGGTGGACAGGTGTAAGAATAGCACCTGACTGTTTGTGAACACTGTTGGGATTTTAATACTGTTCCACTCTGACATCAAGTAAAACGACTTCTCAAAATGTCAAACTACTCCTTTATATGTGTCCAATAAATTCTCACATACGCCCCCACAGCACCGCACAGGTATTAAACACTTCTTTCTGTCAAATAACAACATGAGGGTGAAAGTAAACCTGGTATTTCTTACGTAATGAGGCTCATTTACACTAATTGACTGATAATCATGTAACATTTGTCATGCATTATCTATTACTAGGGCTGGAACGACGTAATTGATCATGTCAGTAATGTAAATACGTCGATGCGTCGCAGTGTTTACATTCATCCCCGTTCATCACGGACTCACACTCCCGGACACAAGACCATGATGTGATGCCAGAGAGTGTGACATCTCAACATCTCAGAATAAAACATACTGGTGCTGTCTGACCTCAAACGACGGGACGGCAGTGTAAGTTCTGGTGTCGGTGGCCAGGAGTCGTCTTGTGTCCTCATCACGTGTTTTAGACAGGAACTCAACAAAGACTCCACAGAGCAGACGGCTTTATGGCAACGCCGCTTTCCAGTCATCAGGAAGTCATCAGCAGTTTGTTCATGTGCATACAGTCCTATGAAACCAAAGCACTCGTTAAGCCTTTTACTGATAAATAATACAGGTGCATTTCTGATGTACTTTTAATTGATCGGTAGCAGAAATACTCAAGTTTACGTTATGACCTGGCAACTGCCTCGCGCATCCACATCCACGACCCCGCTGTGGACAGAGAGGATTGAGGTTTGTGCTGACGAGTATTATTGAAAAAAAATGTAATTTATTTTGTCAAAGTGGTGAAAAGGGGGGAGAGACGGACAACGCCTGGCAACACCAGTCATTTGGGGTAAACAGCACCTTTCCTAATTAGGCCTATATATATAAACTTCATCTAATATCATTTATGACGAAATCTGTTCATTCATAGAATAAGTATTTCATGAGAGAATACTTGAATACGAGGTTGAAAGATTGATGATAGAAGTTCAGGTTATTTCTTCCTGGGAAGTTAACCAAGGGATTAGTCGAGAAATCAATAGATCAATAGAATCTATCTGATCTGCTTTATGAACATACCGGTACATTTCTGTCCTCTACTTCATTATTATTATTCATTATTAATAATAATCTAAAGCTGCACCATCTCAGAGAGAGACCGGTGATCTGTGACCTGTGGTCTGTTAGCCTGTGCCACAGCAGACCTGGGACCAGCAGACCGCCAGCCTTTTGTAGACAACAGTTCAATGCATCAAAAATAAACAGGTCTAAACAAAAGAAGGTTTGATTATTCTCTAAAAATGTGCTGCATGAAAACTACTGACGCTCCTGTTTCCTGTCTGAGCTCAGTGTTTATGATCACTTGGCCTCGGGGCATTTTTCTTTATCCTGTACTGCCTGATGGTTTTGCCCTTTTAAGGCCATAAATTGTGATTACTCCTTGCACTGCTAATCTGAGCACAGTGCTTTTGGCACATTAATTATCAATAAGTGAAAATGTCACAGAACAATGAGAGAAATGGTGTCTGGGAAGCTCGTCCCTGTGGCCTATTGGATAAACACTCCCCGAGTTGTAAATAATCCATGCATCACTGCTGCCCGACAAGATTTATGAAACATTACGACTGCATCAGACTGTGTCCTGCATCAGCTGCATCTTCAGTCAAAACCTCACAGGACCACAGGCAACATACAGAAGCCCTGAGAGGCAAATTTACTTTTTCTTGCTTTTGCTGAGACACTGATGGACCCGGTAAACACTTAGATGAAAGCATGGTTTCACTTTCACCTGAGCACTGAATCACGTACGGCACTGTGCCATCTCACCTGTGGGCGGTGCCTGTGTCTTTATAAACGTGGTTTAACAGGACGGACTGACATGCACCAACGCAGATTACAACGCACACAGAGGGGGTGTGACTTTGCCTTGACTATATCTCTACATAAAAAACAGTTTTCTGCCAGATTATTGCTTAAAATCTCGTTTACAGAAACTTAAATTGCAAGAGCTCCTGACCTCTTGAACCCTCTACGGACAAATACATTGATTAGATCATACGCTGCTCGGTGAAGGTACGCGCTCAAAGACCAATTGAAGACGCAGCTTTTAAATGCAGTGTCTAGTGTTTAGTTTACACCCTGACTGGTGTAATGGGCTGCAGGTGTTGAGTGCGATTGTAAATGGAAGTAAGAGTGTTCACAGTACAAGAAAAGATTTGTTTCGCTGAGAGCGCTTAATGGCACTAACAGGAAGAACACAAACAGCGCTGGTGGCATCATGCCACGAGGGTGCTTCATAATCTCTGTGCTGGGATTTAGACGTGCTGCCTGTAGATTCAGATGAAGCATCCCTAACAGCACCGGGCACGATAACAGCAACAACTAAAAAAATCACCCTCGGGTAGAGATGCAAATTGCACTTTAGAAAGTTTATAGTGTGCAGGCTCACTTGCTTCTTAACTGATTGCCCTTATATCCTTAATTTTCTTTTATGGAAAAACAATAGCGCAGAGTTCTGCACAAACATCAGTTTAACTGCATGTGGAGGCGTCGTCCTTACACTGTTCTCCATTACAACGTATTACAGTTAAAGAGAAGCCAATTGTACTGAGGGTGCCCAGGATGATTTCCAGTACGGAGAGAAATGTTTATATGCAACGTTTCCTCCTCCTCCTCCTCCTCCTCCTCCTCCTCCTCCTCCTCCTCTCGGTCGGATGCCACGGGAATACTTTTTGGCATTATTCAATTTTACCCTTCACCTCTCATTAACGCGCAGCGCTCTGTACATCGAGGAATTCAAACCTCCAATCTGCAGTTGCACTGATGATTTCTAAATTGACATTTGGATGCATCTGCATTGAAAACATATGGAAATAAGCTTAATGATTATTAATTTGGGGTGTGTGTGTGTGTGTGTGTGTGTGTGTGTGTGTGTGTGTGTGTGTGAGAGAGACAGTCATCCCTTGAAGGATGTAGTTAAGTGTTGGACTGATGGGTTTGAAAAGCAGCAGCTAAGATTCTCAGAAGATTCAAATTGAATTATGGAGGTATATTAGCTATCTCACTGTACAGCCAAGCCCTGCCTTTTATCACTGTTACAAGAAATCAAATAATGAAGAGTGTGTGAAGGTAAAAGTGCAGCGAGACGCGGGCAGACCGCTCCAGATGAAAACCCACTCAAAGCAGATCATAAGCTAAAACACACAGAAAATGTCATTATCGGGTCTTTCCTGCAACAGCCTGTCGGCCCAGCTCCTCAAACACACACTCACGTTCTGCCAGTGTGTGACAGGAAGTCAGCGAGAGGCAGATTAAAGTCAGTCAATAAGCTCGACTGATAATAAAAGTCATATATTCTAATATGAAGGTTATCATGACCTTTGTTCAATAACACTGTATATTTATTGTAGAATTCATCAACACTGATACTGTCACCTGTTGGAAATGATCCAAACATGAGGTGAAATTTCTTCTTTCTTTGTTCTCATTTATTAATACTACTTATAATTTCACCTCAAGGTCTATTTAGTAGCAGTTTTGAAGCTTTTCATCATATCACATGAGCTTCATCAGAAGACAGAGAATCTGATAAGAGATGAGATGGAGACCATGTGATATGCAGAAAGTACTCGACTTTGAGGTGTGGGATTGTTTCACTGCCAAGAGGAAGAAGACGGAACAACCAACACGGACAACAAGAGAGGAGCCTCTGAGCCTCTCTTCTGATTGGCTGACTGTTTTCTGAGTGATCCAATAAAAATAAAGCAGATTTCAGGTAAAAACACTCAGAGAAACCAAATCCTGCAAGGTTTGGATGGTGGGTCCAGGTGGGCGGGGCTTGGTGACTGCTTTGTTGTGACATCACAAAGTTACAGGGGCCAGTTGAACAAATCACCTGAAGTTAAGATTTTCCTTAAAGTCTGCGTTAAGGTTTCCTTAAAGGTATAAGCTAATGTCAGCAAACAAATGCTCTCCATGGAAACAATAAAATTTACTGAGAACTGGAAAACTGCACCGTTGCTTAAAATAACTTTTACTCCAGTAGAAGTAAATTACTTAAAAACTTTAAAACTGTTAAAACTGTGCTCAGATAAAAACACAAGTCAGTGAAAATGTACTCGTGTGTAAACGTGTTACTGCGTTACATTAAAACGGGGAATAGGAAGGATAAAACATGCTGTATGGTGATAAAAATATATGATAAAACTTTTAAATTAAAGAACATCTTTCGGCTACCAGGCGAATATTCATTGGTATTTCAAGACATACAAAGCAACCAAAAAAAACTCCAGTCAGGCACTTTGCAGCCTGTACAACAGATAATTACAGATCTACACTCAGTTGGCAGTTTATTAGGAACACCTAGCTAAAACTGATGCAGTCTAATACAATAATCCTGCATTAAATGTTCCCTTATAATGTTCAGTTATTATCACAATTGTTTAAGAGTTGTTGATTGGACTGTACAATGATGTGGGAGGATGCAGTGTGTGGTGCTGTTGAGCTGTATTGCTGTGTTAGCCTCCCTTCACTGCTGTGAATGGAACAATATAATATAAACACCAGGACGCAGCAGGTGTCCATAGACTTAACGTAGCAATATGAAGCTACGTCAAACAGCTGCTGCTTCTTATAGAATTAACAGTGGAACAAAGGAGATGTATAAACAACATAAACTCCACAGCAGCTACAGCTGACAAACACCGACAAAACGCTACGTTGCTAGGCAACAAAGTAGTTGTTGATGAGTTACAACAATCAGCCACAGCAGAAAGGTGGTGATGACCTCACTGATGGGAGTGAAGTGATCCACCATCAGTATTTTAGCATTAAGCCCGACCCAGCATGCAACTGAAGATCATGCGATATGCTCAAAAGCTCCAGAACAGCTTTGAAATGGATCAGAGCCTTTCCACCACGACATGCACACGTTTCTAGATAACTAATACCTTTGTCTGAATACTGAACTCAAATGATAAATAAAAGATAGGGGGGGGGACACTGAGTTCTACCCTTTCCTGCCTTAAAAAAGGGGAAATTTACACACACACACATATATATATACATACAGTATATATGTATATACACACATATATTTATACATACAACCTCTGATGAGAGGTAACAAGAAGGAAGTGCTCGGATCTACAGTATATAGGACCCTTGTACAAAAAGACAAAGATACACCAACCATCCATATCCTGCCTGGAAGACCATCAAAACACAAGCACTGAATCTATTCATTAGATATAATTAGAGATATATAGATATGATTCATTCAGAAAGTTTAAGACAGGATGTTGGAGCAGAAATGTAAAGCTCTAGTCAGGGGTCTCACTGGTCCAGAGGATAATCAGCTTGTTAAATTGTCATGTGGTCTAAGTGTGTTACAGGACTACGTCATCAGTGTTGGCAGGCCGGCCTCCATCTGAACTACACTCCTTTCAGACGCATGGAGCGAACGTCCTCCCCATCCATGATCATTTATTCAGACAGGCTACTCCACCTCTGGCTCATACTCCATATCCACATGCAGTAAGCACAACAGGCACGGTGACTAGCTGTTCAGGCCACTGAAGGTCAGAGGTCATGACACTGAGGAAAATTGATCGGATGGTAGTAACACATTAATAAAATAAAATGCTGCTATCAGCTCTAAAAACATGACGCAGGGATGCAGTCGTGAAAAAATGCAGCCCTCTCATTGGTTTGAATGGAGCCCATCCCTTCAGGCAGTGGAGGCGCCAACAGACTGACATGGTTCTGCTGTGATGTAACAGGAAGTCAACCAGCTAATCAAATAGATGCGAAATGATAATGATAAAAATAACCTCCCAGAGTTTTAGTACAAACACTGTTGTACAGTGTCTTGGCCTTTTAACACATTAGTCTGTTGCTCTAACTTCCTGTTTCACAGGACACATGTGTCGTTTTAATCCCCACTAAAACAAAATTTCAGTTATCCAAATAACCAGACAGTGGACATGGGACTTTTGAGACCCCTGAACGTCTTACTGGTTGGTAATTAAGCCTTTAACCTTTTCACAGTATTGTCTGCTTGCTCGAATTTTATTGTTGCCATGTTCCCAGCTTCCTGGTTCGCAGCTACTACCTTGGTTAGTACGATCATTCCTGGTAAATGAAGAACTATAAGCCAAAAAAACCTGAGAATAAACCACAAGCTAAAACATGCAACACCAAAGCAACAGACAGAAGACAGTTGGTGTCCACATTGAAAACTTTCCTGTGAGAGTCTGAGACAAAGCAGCGAGTACAGAGTGTGTCGTCAGACTCGGTCCTCATCTTTACATAAAACCATCACATGTTGTCAAAATGCATCCAGCCCCAGGATGCCAGGAACAGTTACATTCTACTGTATCCTGTGCGCCTTGGTTAGGCACATTCAATTTACTCTGGCTGCTCTTGCAAAAGCCTGTCTGCACACTGTCACCAGGCTCCAGCGGCTCACACCGACCAGCTGTGGCCAGCTGTGGCCCGGAGGCTCCGCCATCACAGGAGACCCAGGGAGCCTCAGCGGGATCCCCAGGCTCAATGATCAGCACAACTGGATCTCACCTGTCACATGGTGTGTGTGTGTGTGTGTGTGTGTGTGTGTGTGTGTGTGTGTGTGTCTATATATATATAATGTTTTACTTGCTTTAGAGATTTACTTTAAGAATCAGCATTTTACTCATTAAATAAAATGAATTAGCATAGCAATAGCAATAGCATTAGCACTGTCCAAACATTCAGTATGAATGTTTTGTCATGACAGTGAAGAGTGATAAATGTTGATAAAAATCTTAGTAGCATTACAAGTGATATATATTATTGCATGTATCTTTATATTGTATATTTTAACTCTCCTCTCAATAGTAGTGGCACATGTCCTTACATATATCTTTACATATTTCTATTTCTTATTCATACATCATAGTATAAGGACATGTTTTTATATATCATGTTTATATTTTATCTCTTTACCTTCACCTTTATAATCTTACGTCTTATTCTCTATTCTTTGCTGTTACATTCCCATTCTTGAGGGAGCAACTGTAACGTGACCTAATTTCCCTCTGGAAATCAATAAAGTATTCTGACTCTCATAAATACGCATTTGCTACTGCTAATTACTTGTATGAACATAATTTTTGCAGGAGGGATAAAAACATTTATGCTACAGAGATTTACATTTATTTTTCTTCATTTTGTCTTGTCTTTTCATGGAGATGTTTACCTCTTCCAACCTCTAAACCTAAGGCTTGGTGCACACTGTGGATTTTCAAATCTTAACTAGTAGGAGACCACAGACTTTAACAATTTTTTTATATCTAAATCATAAGAACGCACACACCAGACGACTCAGTCCAGACACAGGAACACAAGCAAGACATTTACCCTAAACAATTTCAGAGGGCCAATCCCAGGGGATGGGGGATCTCACCGAAACTCACATGATCAAACTCAATTGTCAGAGGGGGCGAATCTGACCCAACATCTGCCCAACTATCCTCTAGTGTAGGGCAATCATTCAACGCACAGTCAAAAAATTTATGTGAATCCTATCAGCACAATAACAAGTTTGAAAACCATGAACTTAGACCAAGGTCACAATGGCCGTTGATCAAGTTTCTGAGTGTTACAGACAAGGCTGTCATGGATGTGGCCTCCAACAGTCCTCAGAATGAGCGCCAGTCTGAATCTGTGAGCCGAGCCACATATCTACACTGAGGTGTAACATGTGACAAAAGAAAAAACTGAAAAGGCAATGAACACAAAAATAAAGTAAATATACACCATTTGGTAGAAGAAAAACAAGCATCAGGTGAAATATTTGAGATTCACCTGCAGTTCAGAGAGAGAGAGAGAGGGAGAGAGAGAGAGAGAGAGAGAGAGGTGATGATGGGCCCCAGGAGACAGCAGACAGCTTGCAGCTCTCTGTTTCCCCTCATCTTCATAATCATAAGACACCCTGGGTGCTGCAGCTGTGCCAATATTGTGCGAATAGGCCCCACATCAGTGTGTGTGTGTGGGTAGCTGGTGGGCGGGGAGGGCAGAAGGTGGGCTGCTGGGTGATTATATTACTCTATAAGCCTCGGCGCTCAGGCCTCTCTGCCTGTCACAGACTGGGAAAGGAGAGTGGAGGGACCTTTGAAAACAGGAGGCCTGAGAATTACGGAAATTGGATCAAATTTTGAAAAATGGCTCTCAATTCGAACCCGACCTCACCCCCAAAACACACACACACACACCTTCAACTCACCCGCCCTCACTTTTTATTCACTACCCCTGACTGCTCGGTATTCAGTTCCACCGGTAAACAACCTAATAAAAAAAAGGGGCGAGAGGAATATGAAATGCAGCAGCCCTGAGCACAGACACTCGCAAGCACATGTTCACACACTGACGCACATACATCACCAAATACTGTACGCTCTGAACACAAGTGGCTGGAGCTGGATATTCATGTTTTTTCAGAGCTACCGTATTTCTTAAGGTTTCTTGAAGAGACCAGCTAGTTGAAATATGGGTGAGGGTGTGGTTTACCCTGGATATGTGCACACATGCAACTGCTTATCTGTATTAATGTTTAGAACAAACAATTTTGAGTGCAAGTGATACAATTAAGATGAAAGCGAAATTGCATTTTCCATGCAAAAATAAATGCTCACATAAAAATGACCCAGATAATGATTCACATGTTTTTCTTTATAAGTTATTTTTATAAAGGGACAGGAACAACAGGAGAGAGAGAGTAAAGGAGTATATGCAATAAGTGCGGTCCGGCCAGCCAGCAGTGGAACCGGGGACCTGATTGGTGGTACACACCCTAACCAAGCAGCTGTTCAGTCACTAACAGCACAATAACATCATAGACTTTGAATAAAGATGGACACGGCCTCCCTGTCATCATCCACAGGATTCTGAAGAGCAGTTTTGATGCTCAGAGTGAGCTGCACCACCGTCGCCATTTTGGCAGTGCCTGACTCCACCTAACTCCTGACTAATCCAAAAATGAGCAAAGAGGCGGTGCACATGTCCCTTAACATCAAGGCTAAGGCTAATTGGCTAGTTAACGAGCTGAGCTAACAAGCCAAGTAGCCTATGGTTTGCACAGACACTGATACCTGTTAATTCGTGCTATCAACAGAAATTCATTCACCTCAAAAAATATGCCACACACCTCCTCATATTCAGTCAACTGACCAACAACAAGCCATATTACTTATCCCCAATACCACACACACAGGCAAGAGCTCACATTCACTTACTCAAATTAGCTGTGCAGACAGCTAGCGGCTAGCCACGGAGCAGCTAGCTACTGTGATGATGCCTCTTAAAATCCACCAGAACTACAAAGTTTTTAAAGAAGTTTTACAAAGATGTTTACAAAGATGTTCTGAAGGTGTAAATGCTCACACTTCTGTCAATGTTGACACGCTACACCTTGTTAGTTCGGCTATAGTCTCCACAATACAAATTTTAAGATCCTTTTGCGGTAACCAGGAGCATAAAAGTACAAAACCAACAAAACAAGCAAAGCCGTGGATTTATCTTTTCATTCCGGCTGTCTGTCCATTCTTCTATTGTTTATATTCCTTTCCTCCGGAAGATTCCACGGGTCAAAATAATCACAAGCGTTTATTATTGAAATCCACCGCAGACTGTCGAACAACTTAATTCACATCACTTCTCTCTACATTTCATTCATTTTCTCTCCTTCCGGCTCCCTGTCAGTGTGTGTTTGTTTACTTTAGCTTACTGGATATACAATGAAGGTTTCCTGATAAAGATCCGTTCAGATATCACTGATACTTGAGTGAAAACAGGAGCGGACCAAGCGGAAAGCGATGACGCTTTTCTGTCAGTCAAAGAAAGGGCTGCTATTGGCTGCTGTCTCCGTCAATCATTTTATCTTTTGCTCTGTCCAATGACAGCTGGCAAGAGGGGTTGAGCACTTCTGAGCCGATGCTGATTGGCTGTGAAAGTTGTGAACTGTCCCACCTTACAGCTGAGAGGCTGCAGGAGGAAATTAATAAGGAAAAAACCATCAACACCGTGAAATGATGTAAAAAGATTTTATAGGAGTCAACATGCTTCAGTTTGTTTTCTACTTTTTCACATTAAAGAGTTAAAGAAAAGTTTTCCACAGTTTTCCTTTCAGAGAGGTTCAAGGACACCTGTGAAAAAACAAATTAAAAAGTCCACAACTTCCTCAAGTGACAACTCAATTTAAGTGAAATTGAAATTTCAAAGTTTTTGACAAGATGTAGAAGAAATATGATGATTTTCATTCTTCTTGTATAAAGTATATCCTAGTTATTGGTTCCAAAAACACTGGTAACATTTTGATTCTTCTTTCTTTGACAGGATTTATTTTGCTTTTATTTTGTATATTGAGCATCTTCATCACTAAAAAAAGAATCCTCTCGGATGAGTTAAATTCTTGTCATATCTTATTTGAAAAAATGTATTTCTCGTCTACGTTTCTTTCAGGGTTTTTTTTTTCTTATTTTTGCTTTTTGTTCTTGTGGAATAATTTCAACTCTACAGGATTCTGAGACTGAATCGAAGTAATCTACAATGTGTGCATTCATGAGGTGCAACTGATGTGTTTTTAATAGTTTTTGTACAACATTGGAGCTTTCTGGCACAGGATATAATATATTGGGCTTTGGATACACACACAATACTTGTTTGTAGGATACACTTGGTGGTAAAGTCATTTATGATATATGAGGGAGGTTTTTTCTTTAGTAAAGCAGCATGAGAAACTGTTGGCAACATTTTATTTTAAGTGCACTCTGATGTCTTACCAACAGATTATAAAAGCATTAGAAGCAAAGATCAACTTTCATCACACATCAGGGAGAACATCATCAGCAACATCAGAGCATCACATTCAGTTTAATATAGTGTCATTAACTAAACAGTTTCTACATAAACTGTTTAGATTCTTACAGTTTTGCACATTGTGTTTATTATATCTTATTGTGCTAATTATCATTATGTGGTTATTATCCCATGTAATGCCTTAGGAGCACCAATTTCAGTACAATGTCACCAACACTTCTGTTTGATGGCTCATCTAGAACAATGGGAATTAGACACAACTGTATAACTAACACACATTGAAGCTCCTTTGTGTGTGTTCAGCCACCGGGGGAAGTAGAACAAACTGAAAACACAACATCTGACATATTATCACATTATAAAGGTGTCGTGGCTTATGTATACATCAAGCTGAAACAGAGAAACAACATGAAGTTCCAAGTATGGAAGTTCATTATTTTTTGCAAAACTTTCAACCGCATTTCATGGTTTTCATCAGTGAGGAAGTGATGTTCCACATTTTAGGTCAAATGATGAAACCTGAGTCGGTTCCATCCATTGATGAAGTCAGTTAGACTCAAATGAAAACTCAAGAAAACCAAGTAAGTGAACCATGACTTAAGATTATTTTGTCACACAAATATTAGCAATATTCATTCTCTTCTCAAGCTCTGGTTTGGTCTCCACGAAGTGGCAACCTCTGGGGCTGAAAAATGAGGCCATAAACATAAAACCTGCAGTTCCTCTAATGACCACTAGAGTCTGGCTCCAACAGTGAGTCAGTCCCCATAGACTCCCATGTTAAAATGTCCAACTTTACAGCAGAAATAAACATGTTTACAGCCTGGTACAAAAACTGTTTTGGTCTCTAGAGCTAAATTCCTCCTTCATGGCACCTGTTTATATAACTCACCTGCTTACATTTTATTAAAGACTAAAGTAATGGAGATTTGATGGCGTGGCCTCTTCGAGTAACAGGTGGGCAAGTGTAAGCTTGCCACAAACCAGCATGCACCTCAGTCTCGGCTCCACACATGCCCCTCCTCTTTGCCCATTTTTGGACTAGCTGGGAGTTAGGGCGGAGCCAGGCACTGCCAAGATGGCAACGGTGGAGCAGGTCACTTTAAGCTTCAAAACCGCTCTTTAGAAAGAGTGACATCACAGAGGCAACGTCCATCTTTATTTACAGTCTATTGTCTCCACCAACTCCTTGAAAAATATCTGGCTTTTCCGATGCTAATGCTCCACTACATGCACCAGCTCGTCTCTAACTGTACCTGCTGTTTGGTGCTGAGCAGGTAGTTCACGGCTGGTTTATCAGAGCTTTTTCACTGAAAACAGTTGCCTGCTGCTGCTGGAAACAAAGCAGATGACAGCTGTGACCAAAACAGTAAAGTTGTGTATTGTTAAAACAATGAGCTAAAAGACGTTAAATTATCTCTTAGAGCTGAGGGGAACTGAAGAAATGGGTAATAATTCTCCATGGGTTCAAAACTATGAGCAACACCTTTCACATTACACATATTTGATCCATTGTTAAAATAAGAAATATATATTTAATGAAATTACAGCTCTAAATTCAGTCTCTGCAGCTTCTCACTTGGACCATCAGCTCCATGCATCTCTTTACAAATTTGAAGGAAAAACTAAATCTCTGCATTCCGATGTCCTTTTGTAGAGCTGTATATCTTAATAGATTTCTACCTTTTGTATTTTAAAGGTAGAAATCAATTGTTGTGTGTCTACAGTGAAGACAGAATAAACTGTGAGGACAACAACACAAGGGCGTGCAGCACTCTTCAATACCCAGAGGCCCTGCATGCACTCACAATACAAATGCAGTGCCGCCTCCACAGCCCACTGGCCAGTGGATAGACTAACGTCCCCACTGACAGCCACTCTCTGTGAAGACAACTGAAGAATGATGTCTCCAATCAAGCACCAAATTGGAAACAGAGCAGGGGAGAATATTGAAGCTATTGCCTGGGTAGCGACACATTGATTCAGTACAGGCAAGAGACGGCTCTCTCTGAGCCTCTGTCCGTCCCCATGGAGAGACATGGGAACTTCTATGCAGTCACATTGGAAATCAATATGTGTTTACAATCACATGTTTTAATATCAGAGCCAGAATAGGAAGCTGGAGGCACAAGATCTATGTAAGTTTATATGGTGTCCATGTGATGATGTTTACAACACATGGTTATGCTATCATAACTGTAATAAATGTGACATGATCATGTGGCACCTCACTGTCATGATCTTTTTCTGAATGAGATTAATATATATTATTTTATTTTTGTTTCAGTTAAAGCTGTTTGAGAAACTATAAAACCATGACATGAAGAGTCTGTAGACCTCCCGAGATTCTCGGTTCACTGTGTGACGGCCCACTGGCTCTGCCATGGCCTCTCGGGTTGTCTTGTCCTTGATTGCTGCTTGTGTTTTGTCTCTTCAGGTCCTGCTGGATGGAGCTAGCGTTAGTTAGCACCTGGCCAGTCCACCCAGAATGCATCTAAGACCAACTATCCCCATTCTCTCTCTCACTTCAACACTGGATCTCCCCTTGCACCACATGGTTTCTCTTGTTTGGTTTGGTTGTACTTTTTATTTTGCACCATACAACACCACCCTTTCACACATCCAAGACTTCACAATTTGGCTTTCTTTCATGTAAATAAATGATTGACTGAATGTGATTTATTTTTATTTTAAGTACAACTGTGTGCATTTCCATCATTTTGTAGTTTGCCCATTGACCATTGCTCTTTCAGAATGAATTGGCATGAACAGTTTCTATTACACCATCAGGAAGGCGTTTACAGGCAGTTGTTTACAGCAGTTCCACAAGGTTTCCATTATGTTCTCAATTTTGCACATTGACCATACACAATCCAGCCATTTACGTTCTGACCTAGCCTTGTTTATTGACTATATATAACTGTTTATAGGGATAAACCCTCAGATAATTATCACCAGCTCTGCAGTTCCACGCAGCGCTATAAAGCATTTTAGCATCTATTAGCTTATTGTTTTGGTTTTATAGCACACAACTTAGCGGTTTAGTCGTTTACAGCAACAGGCAGCTGTTTTCAGTGAAGCTCTGATAAACCAATTATAAACTATCTGCTCAACACCAAACAGCAAACTATCCTGCATCAGCAGCTTAGGCTGCAAAAAAATAAAAAGGTGTTTGCACTCAGCCCTATACAAAGCCCATATCGGAGTGAAAGGCTCTTTCCCTGTCAGAATGAATGAGTTTGCTTTGACAGTAACTTACGAGTTTGATCAAATAAAGTGGGAAAGTCTGCAGCCATTCTTTCTTCTCATTCTGCAGCTTTTTTGTGACAGGCATTCAAGCAAACAGGTCAGTCCCACATCATTAGTTATTCAGCACAGTGTCAAAGCACATAAAATTCACATTCTGCGACGCACCACAATCCATGAATGTTTGTGATATTCTACTGAATACATTTGCATAAAATCAAATTGACATTCTTCCTACAGCTGTTGTCAGCAGATGATGGATCGTTCAAATGCATGTAGAGACAGAGAAAGAAGTCTAGTCTCCAAGAAGTCTCCGCTTCAAAATGTCCACCGGGAAGCAGCGAGAGAAGAGGTCAAACATCATGAGAGTGAAGTCTTCAATAGCAGTGGGAACATGTTCTTCCAAAGATGGCTGGTACATCTGCCAACCCCCCCCCCCCCCCCCCCCCCCATGTCACCAGTGGCCATGTTGGCGTCCTGACATTTCTGACATTCACTTTTTCTTGCCTTTTAGGATGGGCGGCTTTTGTTCTATGGCACACTTAAACACTCACACACACACACACACACACACACACACACAAACACACACACACACATGTGAAGGCATTCATGCTGTCGCTGTGAGAGAAAACTGGAAAGGACAAAATGAGAGAAATCAAAATGTCAAGCTGGAGGGTCTCTGTGAAACATGACAGGGAATACTGTCTCTTTAGCAAAGAGGGGCGCCGGCGCCGTGGTTTTAATAACTCGGTTCTTCGACCCTGCAGAAATATTCATTCTCAGACAAGATGATATTTTATCTTTCGCCTGGTTGCCATGACACAAGTGACATTTGATGATATTACTGTTTTCTTTCTAAATGTTTCAATTTCAAACTTGAAGGGCTAAATTACCAACCTAAATACTGACTGTGCATCAGCCATGGTGGCATATTCAGGAAGCTCCCCCACAGACTACTTTCTGTGTGTGTGTGAGTGTGTGTGTGTGTGAGTGTGTGTGTGTGTGTGTGTGTGTGTGTGTGTGTGTGTGTGTGTGTGTGTGTGTGTGCTCCTTGTCCTGTAGAAGCAGTGGCGTACGTATCCACTCACACTCAAAACTAATGTGGCTGATTAAAAGTGAGGGAGATATCGGAGGCGACACACACTGACACACACCTCACACCTCCAGCAACACATCCAGTCCGCCGACCCTGCCCCGACAGAGACAGCCCGATGGGATTCGCAGTGCCCCCGTCCTCGCAGGTCGCGCTGTGATGACATCACCTCTGACTGAGCCTGTCACAATGCTCCTGATGATGCCTTCACTGTGACACCTCTGTCAATGAGAGATGAAAGCTGTGTGGTTCTGTGTGAGGTAGAGACACACACACACACACACACACACACACACACACACACACAAATACACACACACAGAGCCCGGACACATAGATTTTAAATAACACCCTATTTTTATCCCGTAAGAGAGTTGAATCTTTCAGGCCCAGCACCTCAAGAGAAGAAGATTAGCCCTAAAACTCTGTGTTTGTTCCCACTTGTAGAAGAAAAAGTATTTTATTAACTTTATTCACGCTGGTAATGACTCCTGTCTCTGCTAATCTCCAGGAGATGGAGTTCAGACAAGACATACACAAGCACATTCAGAGGAGGAGAGATACTCTTTGATGACTCTGAGCTTATTAAAAGGGATCATTTCTTTTTTTTTTTTTTTGATGGCATGGGAGGAAAAGAAGGGCACATGCTCTCTCTGCAAATTCAGTATGGAGAATGCAGCTTTGCAATAATGATCCAGTAGTAAATCAAACTTCAATCACTTGCAACAAAAGCTAATACCTTTTGATAAAACATAATATTATTTAAATCAAGAGTTTTTGACCAAGTCTCAAAAAGTTTGTACAAAATGTCGTATCTGTAAAATGTTCAACCGCAATGTATTTGATATGATTTCAGATTCTTTATGGGGAGGATATTGCTTCCTCTTCGGTGTCGATGTCTACTTTTAGCTTTAACTGATCGAGCACTGCTTGCCTCGCTCGCCCTAATGGCACACCACTGAGGCATGAGACAGGTGTATTCATTTAACCAACAATACCATCTTTCTGTAATCAAGCAATCAGCAAGTGACTCAGGATGAAAAACATAATAAGATATGTATTTGTTTCACATGTTTGTATATTATTAGTCTTTTAATATGAAGCCTACAATAAATGTGACTGCATTTCTGTTCTCACTGTCTGCTTTGCAGCTAAAGGGGTAAAACAGGAAATCTGCCTTTGTGTCGCTGTCATCTTCCTCTTCACTGACAGTCAGTGTAGAAGCTCCATCAACTCTGAACTCTGAGGTAGTAGTTTCTGGACTGGATGCAGTGTCCCGTGTCAGTTCAGTGGCATTTCATTTTCCTTCTCTATTTTGTTTAATTCTGTTGAGGACTCACTGTTTGAGTGGCACTCATTACAAAATAGAGAAATTTCTGCCTTTGTCAGAGGCAGAATACGTCTGTGCTGACTTAAGGGCTCATTTCAGCAACCTATTCCCGTATTTCGCTCAACCACATTGTTTGTCTCCATATCACATTTGACAGGCTTGTTTTTTTTGTCCCCCTCCTCCTGGTTAATAACAATATGACTTGTATCGGCGGTGCAGTGGGCACCATGCAGGATGTCAGTCCACTGTTATTTCCTGAGCAGCGAGCAGGACTGATAAACGGCAGTGATTTGCTGAGCGTTTGACAGTTTGCTTATTTCCCTTTGGCTCAGAGGGCCCCTCATCAGCTAATTTCAACATGGCAGCTTCAGAAGCGCATGTCTTTGGGGAAATGTCATTTTTAATTAAATCCCAGGTCCTTTAAGATAAGCAGTTAGGCGTTAATTTCACCCAGGGTGTGACGTTGTCAGGAGCCCAGGAGCATGACGTATGTCTGTCAAGATTAATCATTATGCAAAAACTGCCCTGTTTTTCTCTCTTTCCTTTTACCTTTGCAAGAAAGAGGAGTCCCTAACTGCCCTGCTAAAAAAAGAAAAGCCCTCTGAATGGGCCAAATTAACAGTCCCTGGGTGGTATTGTGTATAGTTCCCTTGACATTCTGGGAATTCTTTTCTTAGTGTTAATCAGACATTTTCAGGAAGTTGTAATTGAACACAATGTTACAAGGACAATAAAAATAAATATCTCATAGTGTAGCGTTCCCTTGGTATCCTGACAACACCTGTGTCCTTATGTCAATCACACATTTTAAACCTGCACCCATCAATATTTTTATACCGTATCAAATGACTGTGTGTAATGTGAAAGTTGTAACTTGTAAGGCAAGAAAACTATCAACAGCTCAGAAGGGAAGGAACGAGAGAGCAGGAGGGAGAAGGACAGATAGCACTGCGTCATGGTGGTCAGCCCCATCCAGCAGGACGCGTGGTCCACGGCGGTTCCATTTGTTTAGCAGGATAATGTTGTGTAGCTTCGTTTTCTGCTCTGGTTTCATCAGAATTTCTAATATGTTAATTAAAGTCTGTGTTTGTGTTATTATTTTTTATCCTTATTACAGAAGGATTCAATGAAGGAAGACAAGGCACTAAATACTTAATGTTATAGAGAACGAAAAGTGGAAAATGGAAATACAATTAAATACAGTACAAATTGAACAGCAGTTAATACCATCATATTAATGTTCATTATTTGTAGATACTCATTAATTAAAGGGTAATTTTTTGAGACTGTAACTACTTTGATGTAGTTGTGAACTCTAAAAGGTACTACAGTGTTTCTTCACAAACTACAGAAATAAAATCAGAGAATCTCTATTGTGTAAATAACAATTACACTGTAACATTAGAAAATTATAAAAATAAAATTCATGTGCATGTGTTTTATTTAATGTGTTGTTCAACAAATCATCATTAATTTAAGCTTTGTTTAAGCTTTGATTTTTATTCTCACTCTGCCCCTGCGAATAATTTATCCCCATAGTGGAGAAATTAGCCCCTAAAGAGCCAGATATTTCTCTCATGAAGCTATCAGTGTGTGAAATATGAAACAAATAAGATATTTTCATGACATATGATAAGGTCAAGAGGCCGTAAAACCATGATCTCCATGTGATACACTCTAAATAAATAAATAAATAAATAAAAGTCCCTTATTGTGTTAGTTATAACCTATTTTTCCCCTAATATTAGACATATCTGCAGTAGGTCCATGTTTGTATGTTTTCAGCACATTCTCGTGTTATTGGCCCTTTTCACAGCAGACATTTTGTTTTAATATACAAAAAATAGAGATGATGATGATACCCTAAAACCGAAGCAGTTAATTCAGACCTCATTAAATTTATTATTAATACAAAGGCTTTTTGTACTGTGACATGTAAAAAATTTTAATTTGATTACCTGAATCCCATAAAATGAAACACCCAAAATTAGTTTAACCAATTTATTATTTTATTTATTTGTTTCTTTGACAATAATTTAAATTCAAGTTTATAAAAATTCACTGACTAAAATTGTTATCCTACTTACTTATTTACTAATTGTAAATATTATGATATATTTCCAAGTTACAGTTTAGCTAACGAATGTTTACTAGTTTCTAACTTTAGCCTTAAGTTACAGTTTAGCTAACTAATGTTACTAGCCTATGCACCCTTTCATCTCCAATGTTAGCTTGTCATTTCATTTCCAATAGAAAATGCTATGTAATGTTAGCAAACTCTGGTGCTCAGCCATGAGCAGTGAGACAATGGAGGATTAGTTGTTGTAGAGATAAGTTTTGACATCATTATAGAGTTATTATAGTCTTTTTGTGGCTGTGGTGGTTTCTTTTACCCTTTTACTATTAGCTTATATAATAGTCAGCACCTTTGTTTTCTCTCAGGAATTCAAGTATATTTTTTTCTACTCCACTGCATTCATTTGACAGCTTTAATTAAACAAGAAGGATATTGTAGAAACTGTAACACTAGGAGAAAAAGTTGATTCCCCTGTCATTTTATAATTTGCACTCTGACTTACAGTGAATAAGCTTACTCTTGTTTTTCCTTTATATTAATTCCATGTTTATAGGAGCTGGTGATCGTAATGGATGGCCTGAGGGTTCTGCCTTATATTCTATCCTGTCGGAATAAACGGTGATGGCACCGCATCTTCATTACTAACCAACACAACGCAGAGCAGCATTGCTAAATATTTCCCCAACAGACCAAAAATACAGCGTCTTTTGGCAGCTGCAGCTCATCGGCGCGCTCAATAGCTTCGGAACTTTCCGGTCATTTCCGCCGCGACATCGTCTTGCCTCCATTTTGCTCTGGTGTGTATGTGTGCGTGCGCAGTGTAGGTGTAAACTGGAGAGAAAACAGGACCGAAAGCGGACGCATTGCAAAATCTCTACAGAAATGGACGGGTAATGTTTTTATCATCGATGCTAACTACATATTGTTATACATTGAGGCGGCACACAGCACAGACTATGTGAAATGCGTCATTTATTGGGAATAAGGAGGAGTCGTATGCGTGTGTGAACGGGTTTCCATAGCCACGCGCTCTCTTCCATTAAGGAAGTGCCTAATGTTAGCACGTTAGCATAACTTAGCTAACGCCCTCTCTTTATTACATTACCTGCGTTGTAACGTATATTTGATATAAATGCTTAGCTAACATGACGACGTCCTGGTGAGACGTGCTGATACAGTTCCATCACCCATTCCTTCTCCACAGTCGTGTTTCACAGCTGTATACTAATGAAGCGGCTAGTGATGTTTAGCAAACCGTTATGCTAACGAATCTACTGTGCCGTTGATCCTTTGTGTTGTAGCTAACGGACTTAGCTTTAGCTGACCGAGCGGCTATAACTACTGAACCTGAAATAGCATAAGATGTAACTGGTTTTAAATTTACATGTGTACCAACACTTGTTCAATCCAACGTTAGCGAAACAGTACGGTTGTGTTCATACAAATTGTTAAATGGTAACTACCGTTACTATTTTACTCCAATAGCGATACAATGGGTTGGCCATAATATGAAATGTTACAATAAGTCTGGTAGGGTGTGTCATTCAAAGAATGTAAGTTGACCACGCATTGGGAATGAATGAAGCATGACCTCAGCCTTACTTGAGGATCAGCCCCCTGGGGAAGATGGAGCCCTATAACAGCATGATTCCAGATAGTTTAGATGTGGTGAAGAATAGAGGTTATACAGACACAGCTTTAACGTTATAGATATACACACATAACTAAATGGTAACTTTGATACATAAGGGGGAGTGTGAATTCAAAGTGTACTGATACTGAGGCATTCTCTTCAGAATAAAAAGCCTGGATGTGTATTAGTAGGTATTACTCTTTGAAGAATATACAATTAAGGATCACCTTTGGTTCACAGTGGGATTAATGATGTTATTGTGTCTAAGTATGTGGCATCAGATTTCAACATTTCTGTGTCCTCTGGCTGACTAACAACAATCTGTTTAAATGCTGTCACAATACTTGGTATTTTCTGATATACAGTATATGATTAGGGCTGCACCATATGGAAAAAAAAAGAAATATTGCGATCATTGTGGCAGATATTGTGATTTTATATTATATTCACTTAAAAAAAATTTAAAATGATGATGTGATTGTTGTTGGTCTTGTACCAAACAAACATGTTCCTTTACACCTGGTGAATATGATTTGTAGGCCGGGGCGTCCCTGTAGCACCACAACGCTTATGTTGCTAACGATGCACAACAATGTTGTGACACATTTTACCTTTTATTAAAAAAAAAAAACACTTTGTTTTCAGCTCATGCGATTTGGATATTGCACCTATCTATATTGCGATTCAAATTATATTTTGATTAATTGTGCAGCTGTATATATGATTTATCAGAACATAAAATTGTCACCAACAGTTTAGACTTGGTGAAGACACATTAAAACTGTCAAATGACTTACAGTCTACTTCAGACCAAATGATTGACATCAAATGGTTCTGTATCTGACAGAATCTTGCTTTCTTATTTTGTGTTTAGTTTGTTTTGTCTTTCCATTTTAAATAATTTTGACCAAATGTAAATTCTTTCTCTTTCAGCATCGGTGATGTTGCAGTTGGAGTGAAGGTGAGTTTTCTCCTAGTGTTCAATACACAAATCACATGAGCCTGATTTGGACACTGTAGGTGTTTTTTTGTGGCATTATGAAACAGCATCCACATTTTTACTTGCATACTGCTGCAGCTGAACAACAGCTTCAGATTAGACCACAGATATTGAAGCAGCATTAGTGAAGGTCTCAGAGAGGGCAGCAGTGACTGGTAAATAGCTATACATCTGAATTTATTAAAAGAAATCAGCATTGAGTGGACATTATTGTTGTAGACATTTGTAAACCATGTTAATTTACCTGTAAGACCCACATTCTAACGTCTTTGTTCATTGTCTGTAATGGGAAAACACTGGATGAGTTGTACTGCCCTGCATTTCCACCCCTCTCTACTTCCAGTGCAGTTAGTTTTGTGGTTTGAACGTTTTGAGACAAGACTGAGTTTGTATGGTTTAAACCTTGCCATGCTGTTGCTTTGGGTATAATGACACAGAAAATAATGCAGTGATTGTAATGACAAAATGTGAGTCAGCCTTTTAGACTGATGACTCGAGTCATTGACTTGAGGGGGCAGCTCCAGAAACTGTGATTCTTTTTTAAAAGATTTTTTCTGCCTCAGTTACTTCAAATGAGGCAGTTTAAACTTCTGCTAGTGCAGTAAATAGTGATTATTTTCATTATCGATTAATCTGCAGATTGTTGTCTTGATTAATTGGTCACTCATTTATTCTATAAAATGTCAAAATTTGTTACAAATCCCTGTCACAGATAACCAGAGATTTGTTAACAGCTCAAAATCCAAAGATATACATTTTAGATTTGCGAAGACTTGTGGCTTAGTTGATTGAGAGGAAATTAATTGGCAATTATTTTGATAAGTGATTAATCATTTAAGTTTTTTTTTTTTTTTTTTCAGCCAGTTTGTTCTTTTATTTGATTTGATTCCAGGTTCTCAAATGTGGAAATTATCTGCCTCTTACATTGGATTTAATTAAA
The DNA here is from genome assembly GCF_002814215.2 of Seriola lalandi dorsalis. Taxonomy (NCBI): domain Eukaryota; kingdom Metazoa; phylum Chordata; class Actinopteri; order Carangiformes; family Carangidae; genus Seriola; species Seriola lalandi. The sequence goes on from NW_019525461.1 coordinate 416,651, forward strand.
TATTTTTGGGTTTTGTTGCTGTTCAGAGAAACTGAACTATGGGCTCTAGTAAAGTGAGGAGGGAAGTTTTCATTCATGTTTTGTGATGTTTCATAGACAAATGATTAATTCAGAAAATAACCAGCAGATTAACCGGTATGGAAAGTAATCGTTAGCTGCAGCCCTCATTAATTTACTATCATATAAGGAAAATGTTCATATTTTAGCCACTTTTGGTATTTTTTGTCAACATTTCCAACACATTCAAAAATCATTGTTGATCTTGATGATCATTGCATCATCCCTCTTTCCTAAATCTGACTTGTAATGTAATTCTTGGCATGTTAATTTGTTGGACTGATGGTTAATAATAGATTTACAGTAGATTCTACAGAACAAAAGAAAGAAAAATCTAAAATGGAGCGCTGACTTAGCCTGAGGTTACTGCTGTATTTTAAACCTTTTGTAACACAATAAATCAGTGTGAAGTTAATATAAAGAGACACGCCATGAAGACATTTCATTTTAAATTCCTTTTTTGACAGCGTAGCCGCACGTTAACACCAGAACAATCTGATTTCTTTTAAATATAAGACCGGCTTTAATGAAATGGGTTGGGCTTGTGTCCCTGCTGATCACTAAACAAACCTGTTTCCCTGTGTAAGTGCGTTGTTGTTCTGGCTACCTAACCAGATTTGTTGAGTGCCAGCTGCAGCACAAAACAAAGTTAAAGTCCTCTTTTCGAAAGGAAGCGGAACAGTGATAAAATACTGATTCCTCTGATATGGTGGTCTTTGCCGCCCTTTTTATTTCATCAATATTTCAACGTCAAATACAAAACACAGAGGGCTGCCAGCTGTTAGGCGAGAAATCATGTCTTGGGATTCTTGTAGCTCGTGCACTGCATGCTCACATTTTGACCTAAGTCAGACAACTTTATTACCCTTTCAATTTATTTGTGACATGCCGCTGTAGCAGGGCCTACAACATCTAGTTTATCGTAACCATAAAGAATGTTAGTGACAGAAGAACAATTGGTTCAAATTCAGTCAGACAGAAACAAGGAGAGGGTGTATGAAGCTATTATAAAGTTGTGTGTGTAATGGGTCCCCAGCCAGGTTCTTCGTCATCCCATCAGTCAGGTTTAAGAGCACAAGGCGCCCGTCAGCTCCAGCAAGCCTTCTGGGACCTAGTATAGCTCAGGATGAAATGACACATCTTGACATCTTAAATTCAGCAAGATTAAACCCACACCAGCAGAGGAGGAGTCGGACTACTCTTCTGCTGCTTTATGTCTCTTTCCACTGACTCCTCTGCCCCCCTTTTGTTCCTTTTAAACTGTCTTCAGAGAGCTGTTTTATTGTTGTCTTTGAGGGCCAGTCTGGAAAATGAAAATAGTTTTCCCCCATTATTTCACACCCATGTCTGACTGTCTGTCTTTGTGATTTTTTTTTTTTGTTCGCAGAGAGGATCAGATGAGCTGAGTATGTACAACAGTCCCAACTCTGGCATGAGCAGTATCAGTGGTGAGTTCGTTCCGACCACCCCTGAATAGGGAGGGGATTGACAGAATTTGCATGAAGCCATTTGATCTGTAGTGACAGGTGGCTTTAAGAGGAATCAAAGGATTAATAGGTGTTTGAAAAGTGAAACAGGCTGCACGGGTTTTACTGTTCTCTCATGGGAGCTTTTTAGTGTCTGAATAACATCACGTTCCTCAGTAGGTGGGCACCCACACACAGCAGCATGTGACTAGAACAGACATACTGGATACCACTGCATTTTAATGCCTGCTCTGTAGATGATGTCAGAAGCATCTCGGAGACAACTGCAGAATTAAGGATGACTGTTCACACCGCTGCACAGAGAAGACGTGTACAGTTAAGACTGTTACACAAAATAAGGAACAATGGTAAAGGCACACAAGGGTTTTGGGAGATTGTCTCTTTAAATAAAGTCCCAGTCGACCATCGCTACACATCCAAGCTAATGTTACCCGAGGGAACTGTTAAATAAAGTGAGATCAAGATTCTCAGGCTGCTTTTGTGTTTTGGTATCTTTACAATATCAACCATCACTGATCTTGAAAAACCAAATGGTTCATTTAATGCAGGACTTTACACTTCCTGTTATGATAGCTCTCAAAAAAGAAAAGATTAAATATGAGCAGGTCAGGTGTGAGACTAAACCAAGTTGTTGTTGTTGTTGTTATTATTATTATTATTATTATTATTATTATTATATTAATTCTGTTCTCAATAACACAAAACTTCAGATGAATATATCTGAGCTATACAAAATCTTACAGTGGTTACTTGGTAATAGTGTGAATACATTAATAAATAAATAGTCATTAGTTCACTGTAGCTATACATCTCATTGTTGTGACCAAATGTTGCATATGTGAAATTCTTTATTTACAAATCATAATTTTTCTGGGCTGCAGGGATAGAATATGAAGACAAACGTCAACAGTCCGCTGACTTTTAGATTTGTGTGATGAACATTAAATGATGTTTGTATTGTATCTCTCAGTGTTCTTACAGTTAGAAAATGACAGTGAGTGACTGAGTTCTGCCACCAGTTTCATGTCAGTGTGTGCTGACACGTGGATTGGAGATAGATGACAGGCAGGTGAGTCTGACGGGGTCAGACTGGTTCAGAATTAAAGATAATTCCTGAAGAGAGAGATGATCCCAGGCCAGCATTTTAAAGATGTAATTGGGCACCTGTTGTGTTGTCATATCATCACTACAATAGATATTAAATTCATTTAGTGTAAATGTGTTTGTAATGAACCTACATAGACTAATTGATACCAATCCTCATCTACTTTTTGACAAGTATTTGTTGGCTACAAACACCATTAGAAAAACTTAACGCACTGTCAGACAAATTACTGCTTAGCTAAAGCTGCTGAGCTATTGAAAGGTGCAAATCTTTTACAGTAAACTGGCTAAAGACTGGTTTACATTCTCTCAGAACTAGTTCAGATGTGTTTCTAATTGATTTGAAAGGCCACAGTGGATAGCAGAGTGAAGACTGGCCTTCATGGAGAGAGAGGAGACGTGATGCAGTTTTAAAATGGGGATAATGGTGCCAGACAGCCAGGCAGACAGCCTCCTGGGAGATTTTCACTCGGTAGCACTTGGTTGTTCTTGTGAGAAGTGTCACTAAATAGTTTTGTAACAAATAAACAGAAAAAAGACAAAATAGAGCTTGATGCCTGGCTCCTCTCTCACCTCCACACAGGTGGCCAATCACAGCATGAAGTAGGTGTGAATGGTCGGACGCTGACTCCCACTAATCCTCCTAATAAACGAGTCTATAGACACGGGGCTAATTTGGCTCAACTGTTAAATACAGTTAGTATTTATTTTCAGCTCATTCATTCACTGTTTGCACAACAAGCTCCATATGTGTGTTTATTGAGGATTAAAAGGGAAGATTTCTGAAAGTTTGTATTCTGCTTGTTCAAGATTATCGTCTCCCCTACTGATGGATTAAGGGTCAACAGGCATTGTCGTTGTCAACTCAAATGAAATAAAACCTCAGATCTGTGGCCTCTGCACTGTTTACCAGGCTGAGCTCCACACACACACACACACACACACACACACACACACACACACACACACACACACAGCCAACAGCAGAGCAAACAGTAACCGACACAGAGCAGGTGAAGAGAGAGGCGGGAATCTCCACTGAGAACCAGGTCTTTAGTGGCGTTCCCGCTCCTCAGCATGCGACTGGTTATTGGCAGTGATTGTGGGCTGAAATTCTGTTATCAGAGCAAGAACAATAATTTCATTGTGCTACTCATTGGCCAGTGATATATATTGGCCTTCCGTCATGACGTGCATCTACTTGTGCAGCAAATTTCTTGGCTGCGTGTTTGACCAAGGCGATCGTTGTCTGGAAGTTTGCCTCCGTGATCAACTAGTCACAACAAGATTTCCGGCCCAAATCCTTCAGAATAAAAGCTTTTGTTTTCACAAATGGAAACAGTAAATTTGGTCCAGTCCAAGCACCAATCACAGAGCTTAAAGAGTGGACAAAAATCTACACTGTGTATAGAGAATTGTATCAAAAGAGTAAATGTTGCCAGTATACAGAAAAAGGTTAAAATTTCATTTCAATGTTATTTTGGTCTTTATTAATATTTATAGATAGTAAATACACATTATAGAAGCAAAACACTTCAATGAAAGGTGTGGGCTGACGCCATAGCTTTTTACCACCTCTCTACATAATGTTACCTGAGGAGGCAACCCTCTCACTACAGGCCAATGTATAATCAGAGAAACAAGGACCAAAAACAGAAATAAACTTTTCACCACAAAGATTAGACACCAAACACTAGGACTTCCAGCCTGTCAAATATACAGAGACCAAAAGAGAGAAAATAAGAAAAAAGGAAATAAAACAACTTTGACTGCTACATTTATCCATTGATAATAATCATATCGCAATTTTATATTTATTTATCACCATATATTAAATATTTAAAAAAAAATCACCAAGTGAACTGCACAATCTTAATTCATTATCACAACTCATAGATATGCATCTTCTTTTATATGTGTCCTTACACCCCCACTATATTTACCCAGAGCACAGTCTCCCAAAACTACTATTCCTCTTACAGCATGAACATGTTAACACTGAAATACTGAAACTGATTGTTACAGCCCCCAACAACACCACCAGGAACTACCACTGCCATGTGTGGATAGCAAAACTCACAATGAATTTATGTTAACACTGTGTGTGTATCCGAAGTCTGATATATCTATGGTATCTTACCATGAACACACACACTGTAGTTTATTTTGACTCCGTCAAATATCCACCATCCTGCTGCCAGGAATACAACAGAGAGCGCCCAGTCCACAGCAAGTACATCGTTTCCTCCTGTCTGAGTGATGTTTGCTAAAGACTGCAGTGAACAGCTGTTTTAGGAAATTATTTAGTGTTTTTTAAAAATGAAAGTATATAATTGTAAATCAGTTTGGAAGAATTATGGCTTCAGTAGAAAACAATGAGCTCAGACAGAAAGGAAGTCAGAAAGTATGGGGATTATGGTACGGTTTACAGACTGTAGAGATGGACTAAAAACACGTAGTTGGTCTTGGTCTTTTCAAGGGATTTTTTTACACTAGAAAAATACAAACTGTTGCCATCTTTATCCATTAAATGAGGCAGACTGTCCATGTATTGATAAGTGCAGTTAATCAGTGCCTATGCTAAAATTGTAGACGGGGCTTCCAATGGCAGCGACAGTAAAAAGCTCAGGGTGGAGGAGGCCCCTCCATCTCGTGTGCTCCACATCAGGAAGCTGCCCAACGAGGCCTCAGAGACTGAAGTCATCGCCCTCGGTTTGCCTTTTGGCAAAGTCACCAACATCCTCACACTAAAGGGAAAGAACCAGGTGAGTGGAAGAAATTGATAACATGGCGAGTTTGTAGATTTTTACGATGGTACTGAAATTTTTAAAAAATGGTCATGGAGAGTATTCTTTCCCTGGAGAACAGTGGTCAAGTGTCAGCTGACATCTTGCTGTACCACACAAGCACCGTGGACACAGTCACTCTTACTATCTCAAAGTGCATCTGAAACATGCCCACAGCGCCATAGAAAGGCTGGCCAAAAGCCTATTGTGTGTCTGCCGAGGAGGGCGGGAGAACATACTTGGCATTTGTCCCCTAGATTCCTGTCAAGTGCAGCTACTTTGTTCTGCTCACAGTAGCAGCGTCGGCGTTTCTGTTAGTGTTGATCGATCGACAGCTGCCTCATCTCAACGTTCAGACGATTCGTCTGTGTTGGACTGATAACGTTTTACCACAGTGGTGAATTACAACTAACGCACTTTGCAGTATTGACCTCTGGCATAGAGGTGATGTGTCTGTGGATAAGCCTGTCTATTTATCTGTTAGTGATTTACATAAATGATCAGATAATTACTTCCTGAGTGAAAGCGACGTTGATGGTTTTTGTTTTTTCTGCCTCCAGGCGTTCTTGGAGATGGGGACGGAGGAGGCGGCCATCACTATGGTTAACTACTACACCACAGTAACTCCTCATATCCGCAACGTCCCCGTCTTCATTCAGTACTCCAATCACAAAGAACTCAAAACTGATGCTGGCAATCAGGTAGGCCTGCAACTACTGATTATTTTCATTGTCTATTGATCTGCTGATTGATTTTATTCCTTCGTGACGGTCAGGGCTGGAGCCATATTGTTTTCAGGTTGTCCGTCCGTCCGTTCTCCTGGACACGATGTCTCAGTAACACCTCGACGGAACTGCTTTAGATTTGGCACAAACATTCACTAGGACTCACGGATAAACTGATTAAATTTAAATTAAATTAGACGTTACTCAAGATTTCACAGCATTATGACACAAATCGTTAATATTTTATATGACTCTGGATAAACAGGGATGTGACCTGGAACTAGTGGCGGAGGCTGACAACCACGAGGAGCTGATTCTGGTTCTGAATAATCAATTAGTTCATCAATCTGATAGTGAAAAATGAGCCCAAAGTGATGTCTTCAAATAAAAAAGCAACAGTTTTCCAAACTGTAAGACTTCAAAAAAGTAGGATTTATTAAAGATAGGATTTATTGATTTAATTTTCTGTAGATTAACCAATCGATTAATCAGCTGATCGTTGCAGCTCCACAGTCAGGTTAGTAACTAACAGGCTGCTGTTTTCTGGAAATTCAGCTCTTTTTGTCATTGCTTTATTTTAATCACAGTTTATTACAATGTTATCAGTTTTTTTTTTTTTTCTTTTCAACTCTCATCCTAGAATTAATTTGCATCCTCTCTGATCATATTTTTATCGGCCCTGGAACGACGGGGGGCCCTTAAGCTGGAGCCCTGCTTGTTATGTTTTCAGCGCATTAATGGTTATTAAAACGGGTTATCCTCTCGTCTGGCGTGCTCCATTGTAAGAAGCAGTGATTGACAGCTTGTGTTTGGCCGTAGCGGACTCAGGCAGTGCTGCAGGCGGTGTCAGCGGTCCAGTCCGGTGGGTCGCCGAGCTCAGATGTTCAGGAGGCTCTGGCCGCAGCCTCCAGTCCCGTGCTGCGGATCATCATCGACAACATGTTCTACCCTGTAACGCTGGATGTGCTGCAACAGGTGTGGGACAGTTTCTGTGAGAAAGAAGTGGTTCAGTTGTCATGTTAAGAGTATTCAGAGTAAGCGTTTGTGTTTTCTTTGTTTTGTTGGCAGATTTTCTCTAAGTTCGGCACAGTCATGAAGATAATCACATTTACTAAGAACAATCAGTTCCAGGCTCTTCTACAGTTCAGTGATCCTGTCAACGCACAGCAGGCCAAACTGGTGAGAGGTCATTTGCCTGCTGCTCCCGGTAGTCATGTGATGCAGCTTTGTTACTGTCTGTTAGTGCTTTGTATCACCAGCTGTAATAGTTGAACACAGAGGATGATGATTTTTCTCCCTGCCAGGCGCTGGACGGCCAGAACATCTACAACTCATGCTGCACGCTGCGTATCGACTTCTCCAAGCTCGTTAATCTGAACGTCAAGTACAACAACGATAAGAGTCGTGACTACACGCGGCCCGAGCTTCCTGCTGGTGACGGCCAGCCCAGCATCGACCCCTCGGTGGCCGCCGCCTTCAGCAAAGACTCCAACTCCCTCCTCGGTAAGATCCCAGGTAGATCACACTTTTATATTTCTTCCTTTTTATTTTTTTTTTGTTATTGTTACCCTCAAGCTAAATGCTTTAACTTGTGCTAATGACCAGACAGTTCTGAAGTACGCAGCTATGTGATTAGACTTCACATGGTATAGATTTATTCTTATGAGACTTTGATCAGACTCAGGTCTGATTCATCTGTAAACACTTTAAATTGAGGTGATACAAACTGTTTGGTGACTGCTGCTGAATTTTGGGCCTAGATGGAAAACACCAAAGTTATTTTGGCTGGTGTAAAAGTTGCGTCCTCCTCAGTGTTGTAATGCAGCGGTTCAGTGGAAGTGCTGCTCTCCATTCCATGATTGTTTTGTCTCCTTCCTGTCAGGAGCCCTGAACCCTCTGAGCGCCGCAGCAGCAGCTGCTGCTGCTGCAGGGAGGGTGGCCCTGGCTGGACAGACAGGGTCCAGCGGGGTCCTGCTGGTCAGCAACCTCAACGAGGAGGTCAGTAACACTCATCCAAACACCACCAGTAAAATGGACCATCTAAGGCTTGAACTCCATCACTCCTACCCACCACCTCCATCCCTCTGTTCTCTCTTTATTTTTTGCTGGTTAAGCCCAGTCGTCCTTGTGCTACCATTTTCATCGTCTAGTGTCTGCCATTCAGGATACATGAAGAAGGTCCATGGTGGGATTTTTTGCACATATTAGACCAGTTAAACTTAATGGTGCACATTTACATGTGATCTTGGACAGTTTCATCTTAAGTTCAGTTTTATGAAGTTAAATATGAGACACTAAATTAGACTCTTCTGTGAGATTCAGTGAGAATGAGAGGGAGGTTTTGTTCACCCATAGAATTATTTCATCTTTTTAATTTACAAACTTTCTCTTTGTAGTCAGACTGAAAATATCCAGAAACATCCTCCTGTGTTTTGTCGATTCTGAGCAACTCAGAGTTTGTGTAGGATTATTTGTGATAGTCACTAATCACTGAACTGTCCTTGGGCACAACTAATGAATCCAAACCTCTTTGATAGAAATGGACTGGTCCTCTTGTTATTCCACTTATTTTTAATATGAAGCAAGATTTTTTTGTCTAACCTTTCCTTTGCTGTATTTTCTAGTGTCCTTTACATGCCCAGGGCCTTGCTGTTGCTTTTTTTTCCTTTTGGTCAGGACTCATTATGTCCCCCGTAAGAGAGAGGGGGATTTGTTGTTTCTGTCACCACACTAAAACCCTCCCCTCCTCTCTCCTCCGATGTTCTGCCCTTCCCTCCTCTTGTCAAACTGTATCTAACTCAGCTAACTGTCTCTCTTCTGTTTTTCTCTCTAAGCTCTCCTCACCTCTCCTCAGCTCATATGAAAGCTCATATGAAATCATTCTGTGGTCTCCTCGCCTGTGTTTCAGTTCTGGGAACAAATACCTGCCTCTCTGAAATGCTCACTTGCCGTCTTTTCTCCCTGTTCTTCTGCCTTTTCTCTTTTTTTCTTTTTCTTTTTTTCTTTTTTTAAACTGTGACTTAATAGCATCTAATTTGTCCCACCTAATGTCTCTCTCTCCTCATCAGTCTGTTCTCTCTGGCTGTGAATGAGTGTGTCATCCTGGAGCCTCTGACAGTATCTGAACCATTCGAACTGAACCTGTGATGTTAAGATACTGTGCTTTAAGCTTTCTTTTAGCTTCTTGGACTTGTGTGAACGCCACCGTTTACTCAAGTGGCCTTCACATCAACTCTTGCATGCCTAAATTATACTGCAAATTTTTAACTGCATGGTCTCCTAACTAATTTTCCCCCCTCAGCTTCTCATACTGTCGTAGCCTCATTCTCCCTCGCTGAAAGATTGTAGATCTTCAGATGTCTGACCTGCTGCATGTTGTTTTTATCCCATGGTTATGACTTTATATTGTTGATTTTATTATGATTTTGACGAGAATGTACCTTTACCCCATGCTTGTCCAGGGTGAAATACATTTGGCACAAGTTATTTGCTGTATTTTGACTAAAGAGAACATTGATCCAAGCCATTATCTCTGACCAAACTACCTGCATTATTCCAGTGTACTGACCTATATTTTATTTTTTGTCCCTCCCCCCTCCTCACTTTTATTTTTTATTTTCCCCCCAATTTGCATTTGCCTCCCTATTCATCTCCCCCTCTCCCCCTCTCTCTCTCTTTATCTCTCTCTCGCTCTCTCTCGCTCTCTCTGTCTCTCTCTCTCTCTCTCTCTCTCTCTCTCTCTCTACTCCCACCCCTCCTTCTCCCCTCCATTCATCCTGCCTCCCCCTCCCTCCATATGCTGCTGGGTAATTTTTAACCCCCTCAAATCACCCCTTCCACTTCAACCTCCTCCTCCCCTCATTAACCACCTCCCCTCCCCCCTTCAAAACTCCCCCCACCATGACTCTTCTGCCGCCTGCTCCCCTCCTCCATGACCCACCACCTCCATCACTCTCCGGGGGGAAAACAAAAACCACCATTCCTCCTACCTACCTCCGTTCTGGATCGATCTGTCCATCTCTACCTCCGCTCCGCTCCGACTCTTCTACCTCTCTACCTGTCTCACGCTGCTTGTTGCTCTTCTCTCCCTCTAAAGATGGTTACGCCCCAAAGTCTGTTTACCCTCTTCGGTATGTTATCGTTAGCTCTCTCTCTCTCTCTCTCACTCTCTCACTCTCACTCTCCACCTCTCTCTCTCTCTCTCTACCCTCTCTCTCTCTTTCTCTCTCTCTTCTACCACCTCTTTTTGTTCTATTTCCATTCTATCTTTGACACATTTGTCATTATTATTATTACAATTATTATTCTTATCATTATTATTATTATTATTATTACAGTCTTATGTATCTTTATTTGAGAGCAGTAGCTTGTACCTTCTTGTCCCCTGTTTATTGGTTTGGGTTAATGTTTATTACTTTGCCCTAAATTTCATTTTGTAGTAATCAGTTCATTTACGGTTAAGTCTTAATTATTTTTGCATGGTGTTTTTATTTATAGCATCTGACTCAGCTTGATAACTGATCTGTTTAGAGGGTGTCTTTTCTCTCTTTCCCTGTTCTTTCTACACACCTCTCTCTCTCTCTTCTCTCTCTCTCTCTCTCTCTCTCTCTAAAAGTCTACTGTAAATTTCTTGTGTGTACGCTGTTCTCTCTTCTTTGCTTCTTGTCTGTAAATATCCTTTTCTCCAGTGCTAACTTTTTAATTGTCTAACTGTCTGCTCTCTCTCCACCTCACCTCTTCTCCTCCTCCTGCCTGCGGCTTTAATGCAGGAGTGTATGGGGATGTCCAGAGGGTGAAAATCCTTTACAATAAGAAGGACAGCGCTCTCATTCAGATGTCGGACGCCAACCAGGCCCAGCTCGGTAAGCAGATGTCATACCCAACCAAGCTCGGTCATGCAGGTCTAAATAGTCTTTAATCCAAGTAGAAGAGCGCGATACGCCCTAAAATAACTTCATCATGATGCACAAAATGAAATCTCCTCTAAAGCACTTCGATTTAACCCTTTGATGCATTAAATCACAACAGCATGATGATTGTAGTCCCTGCAACATCAGTCTGCATTAAAACACTGTTGTTTGCTGTTTATTCATTAGTGGTTTCTGTTGGATTTTAATTTTAAATTTGCAAAAAAAGGGAAATCACAACCAGGTTCAGTCATTCTGCTCGAGACTGCAAAAAAGTTAATCGACAAGAATCAAGAGAAAGACGTTTAAACCAGAGCTGCTTCTGTTCAGGACCAATTCACCCACCTTCATCTTCAGTTACCGTTTCTCAACCACAGCCAGCATTAACGGGCAGGTGCTGGTAGGTCGCAGGAACAACTAGCGTATAAGTCAAATGTAACCACGGCGCACTGAGACGACGTCACTGTGACTGGTATTGAGAGCGAACAACACGTTTCACCTGCGGCTTCTGCAGGTTCACTCTGTATAATCAGAGCGTTCACAGCTGTGATAAATCCATACTCAGAGGTTACATGACCGATCATCATGGTCTTCATTATGTCATGATTCAAACATGACAATAATATATTATTATCAGAAATCAGGGTATTATTAATATTCCTAGAGTTACACAGTTTTAACAAGAATAAGAACTGACTCCTATATACACAACTGACTGCATGAAAAAATGATTTACAGAGGCAGACTATAGGTCCTGCAGCTGTCCCTCTACATCACGGAGCAGGGGATGTGCATGTCACTTACTTTGGTGCTTCACTTCTTTCGGTCTCATTCATCGTCCACCCCTAGATCCAGGTAGCTTGGTACTGACTCAGTGAGGCACTAGACAACTCCTGCAGCATCATCTCCTTCTCTGGTGGCAGTGACTGTAAGGCAGCTGTCATAAGCAGAGGGAGTATTACTTTATAAAGAGCTGTCATCACCTGGTGCAACCAGCTAAGTGACTGTGTACATTTTCACTGTAACAGCACAAAGTGTTTTGTAACTTTCAGGCCTTTATGAGCCACTGAAGCATTAACTGTGTAACCAACAGTTCTGTTTGTTCAGCTGGTTCATTTCAGAACAGGATGTAAACACAATCACTGTTTCTCATTTGGATATTGTTCTAGTTTTGACTGTGCAGTTTTCTTATTGTTAGAACATCCAGTGAACACCACATGACGGGCTGCAGCATCATCATCGTTACTAACCTTCCTTTACTTTGTAACGTCCACAGCGATGAGCCACCTGAACGGCCAGAAGATGTACGGGAAGATCATCCGGGTGACGCTGTCTAAGCACCAGACGGTGGCGCTGCCTCGCGACGGCCTGGACGACCAGGGCCTGACCAAAGACTATGCCAACTCCCCGCTTCACCGCTTCAAGAAACCCGGCTCCAAGAATTTCCAGAACATCTTCCCACCCTCTGCCACCCTCCACCTCTCCAACATCCCGTAAGTACCACGCCAGCGCAGGAAGAAGCTGTGACAGTGAGCCAGGTTCACACTACCAGGACTTAAAAACACCTGTCAACATGCAGCCTCCATAATGATCAGGCAGTTGAATCAACACGTTGACAGTATCACCTTCATGAAGGAGGGTTTATTGCAGGACTGTTGTGTTAGACTGCATTTGTTTTAGCTAGGTGTTCCTAATAAACTGACAGCTGAGTGTATTTTGTCTCTTCCCTCTGGTGGTATTGAGCCATGCAGGTTTTGTTTTGATTTGCTCAGATATAAAAACTCAGTGGAGGTGAATGGGATTCTGCTTAAAGCGTTGAAAAATGTATTATTATCAGGAGACCGTTTTCATAAGAACTGCTCAGTGCCAAAGATCGAGTCCCAGTGAAGTCTGTGAGTGACTCCTGACTCTCATCTGTGTTTTCATCTGAACAGACAAGATGTGACGGAGGACGACCTGCGGCTGCTCTTCTCCAACGCTGGAGGCACTGTGAAAGCATTCAAGTTTTTCCAGTACGTACGCCTGAAAGAATCATATTTCTGTTAGTTGTTAGTGTTGGAGATCCTTCAAAGGATCCGTCTCGGTGATTTGAATTTAGCATTTGTTGGTGCAGTTAGTTTCCTGTGCTCCTCACACACTGTGTCACATGTTCCAGGGATCGTAAAATGGCTTTGATCCAGATGTCGACGGTGGAGGAAGCGATCCAGGCCCTGATCGACCTTCACAACTACAACATGGGAGGCAACCAGCACCTGAGAGTCTCCTTCTCCAAGTCCACCATTTGAGAACGTGACCCACACACTGGTGACAGTTCCAGGGTTTACTGTCTCAGAGCCGGTCAGCAACCTTTCAGACTGTGTCTGGACACTGGGGGGGGACCACAGTGATTTCATCAGTTTTGTTGTTGGGGTTTTGTTGATCCTGTCATTCCTTGAGAGACACTGAAACCTTTGACTTTCATCCTTTTTTTAAAGAACAGTTGTTGCAGAATCTGGATCCTCCCAGCTGTTCTTAACTGTACCTCTGTATTTTTATGTCACAGATATTGACATGATTGATTGTCCTCCTGTACGATAGTTTGATGTAGATCAATGTTTAATTCTTGATTTAGTTGAAAAGATAAAGTACTTATGTGCCTTACTTGACATTATCAGCTGTTTATACAGATGGACGTCTTCATTAATACCCTCCGAAGCTTTTGAGGCACATTGGTATTGAATATTTTTGGGGGCTGGTGAGAACACAAGCTGTTTTGTCATCCTCTAGACATTATTACAGTTTTTGAAGCTGTGCCACCAACCAGGCGAAGCTGTTCTGTTCTGTTTCAGAGTTTTAGATTCATAACATTTTCTTTTTTAGTCTAGCAGCAGGAGAGAGGAATATTCCTGAGGAAACATGTCAGAGTTTTTACAGCAGCCTGTGACAGGCAGTTTAACTTGAATTCCATTATTCCACATGTACGTTCAGTGCGAGGTTGAACTCCCCCAGTTTGGGCTTCACAATTCATGCTTAAGACGAACTATCACAGCGTGGCTCACGGCTAAGTATTTCTTTATGTGTGTTTTTTGAAGCCTTCCATGCTTTTCCATATCAGTGAGATGTAATTGTCAGTGACAATGGTTTTCTGAGCATGTGTAGTGACGATAGGATCTCACATCAGAAAGTGTTGCATGCTGTGGAGGCAGATAGAAGATGAGTCCACTGTGATTTCATTGTCATGTGACAGTTTACTCGAGAGGGCTACTCGGTTGGACCAAAGTTTCTGTGCCTTTAGTTCCTGTTCCTTTAATTCATTTTAACAAGAAAAAAAAAAAAAAAAAAGCATTTGAAAATAATGAAATGTTGATTTCAGGAAAAATGCCCAGAATGTTAAGTGTCGAGTAAATTCCCACTCGTTTTTTTTGATACAATAAAACCTCTGGACTTGAGCATGTCTGCTCAGAAATAATAGTTCTGTATATTTTTTCCTCTTAGTCTGATTTTCTACAGCTCAAAATGTAACGATTTGGTATAGTTTTGAAGAGGCACAATTAAAGGTTGGATTATTTTCTAACGAGGGGAGGTGCGACTTGGTTTCCTGCTTTTTGAGTTTTCCCTCTCATGGTCTTTTGGTGTACACTGCATTACCTCTGTAGCATGCCTAATAAAACTCTTCTGTAGCTCTGCATTCACCTCCTCTGTCTCTCTCCTCTGTTCTGTCCGTTCACTCACTCCTCCTGAAGCCGCCTCAGTCCCAGGGTGGGAAGGAAGCCAAAATCCATTTTGGAGACACTTGAAAACAAGCTGTAATAAGCCAGATTGAGCCTCTGATGGTGCTAACTCACAGGACAAGAAGTACATTTTCTTGATGCGTTTCCCACCCTGCCAACTGACACAATCTATTCCTCTGATGTCTCGCTCTTCTCTCCTCTGGTAGGTGCCTAATCAGTCTCTAAGGGCCTCTGCTCTCCTGACAATCTGTCTGATCTATCAGCTTCCTCTCATACCTTTATCAATTACAGCCTCAGTTGTCATTTTTCCAAGCTTTCTGCATGTTATGCTAATGCCAGCGTTGGAGCATCTTTGAGTAACGTTGCTGCAGGCACAAGCGGAGATAATAGTGTCCTGGTGATCCTGGAGAATGTAAACGACTTACCGAAACCACCGTTCAGTCCTTAAATCTTAACACTCAGGAGGAAGAACACACGTCTGTTTGAGTCAAAGGATGACACCTTTAAATCCAATTATGACCATTATTGACTGTACTCCTAGTCTCCCACTGGAATCTAACCATCGGTTGATAAAGGTCACAGAGACGTCGCTGGCTGTTATTTAAAGATGCTCCTCACCTCCGTCAGGACTCTGAGGTCATGTCCCCGATAATATCTCTGGCATTTTGGAGATTTAGCAAATTTAAAAACTAATTCCAGCGTTGTGTTATTTGACTTTTGGACGGTACGGTGGTGTAGTGGTTAACACCGTCGCCTTTCTGTGTGGTGCGTGCTCTGTCCACACCTGCGTGGATTTCCTCCCACAGTCCAAAGGATCACAGGTTGGGTTAAACTCTAAACTGTCCAGGGTGCCCCCCCCCAGGCTGAGCAGGAACAGCTGATTGGCGGATGGATATTTGAATTTGACCAGCTTGACCACCATCGATTTTGATCCTGTCCATTAGACTTGAACCGATAGTCAATAATATTGAATATCAATATGTTTCCAGCTACTTTCATAATATACATATATATATATATTTCATATGTATATTTCCTTTTTCTTTTTTGCAGTTTTGCAGTCTGTCCTGCTGCTGAGTCCGACCCTCACTGCTTTACTTACTGTACATTTCACCTTGACGTGACAAATAAATCTTAATAAAACTAGAACTGCTGTTCAGTGGCAGCATCACTTTTACCTAAAACATAAGATACAATAACATGATTATATTTTACTGATATAAACCCCTGAAACATAAAATACAATACAAACTCCCCCTCTGCAAACAGAAAAAATAATCCCCACTCACGTGATGTCATTCATATGAGATATTCCCAAACCTCCTGTCCGTCACGAGTCCGACAACGTTAAGTGAGAACATTACAGCTAAATCAGAGGAGTCCTCTGTAAGTCAGGTGCTTCCTCATCAGATTATTGTTTTCTTGACGTGGAGACCGTTTTAAAACTGCATTAAATCCTCATGTTGGGAAAAAGAATAGACTACAACAGTTAACTCAATGATAACGATAAAAATCAAGTAATAAAGAGATGAATGTTTAAGATGCTCTATGGTGTCTGGTTGTGGGGACTCGGACTCGTGACCTCAGTGTTTCATAAATCCTATTTTTTAACTTTATAATCAGATTCGTTTCACAGGCGGCTTCATTATACAGGAATCAAATAAAAATAAAATCAGTCTCCAGCTACATGTTGGCTTCCTCTATGATTTAAATTATGCACATCCCACGCTTCCTGCCAGTTCTCAGCCTGCTGAAATATTTTCCAAGGTTTGGACGTGTGATGCGTGGACTGAACACAGGGCAGCGGATCCATCAACAGACCACCTCGACTGTAGGATGCTCATTTAGATTTCATCAGGGATGTTCACTAAAAGCTGCAGCAATGTTCATCACAATATAATATATAGTGTAATATATATAATGTGTCTTCAGTATACATGAATGTAGGTATGGAAGCTGGTGTGGCAGTCCAGAGTGGGTTCAGTCTCTGATAAAGAGTAATGATAAATGATAAATCAGTCAAATATTAACTGTAAAATAATGTCAGTCATTAATTGCAGCAGGCTGCAGCCAATCAGAGCGTCTCTGTGAAATTAGGCTAATCAGCCGTGTGCTGTTGATGGGTGCAGTCATTGTTCGTGTCAGGCCTCGCAGCACTGACATAAATTAATCAATAAATAATTAATGGAAATGGAATTGCAGAGTAATGAAAAATGACCTCTGCACCTTATTAGCTCTGTCACATGGAAGGTAAAATATAAAAATTAAAGCTGCTTGTGCATTAATGTCATCTACAGTTATTTATTGTGAAACAGTGGATTTTTAATCTTGTTTCAAATGGAGAAAAAATGACGTCACAAACAAAAAGAAGCTGCAGCCAAGAGTCAGTGTCTTTGTTTTTACAGTGTGTGTGTGTGATGTTCTGCTTTAGTCAGTGCTGGACTCCAATTAATAATCTAATCAATTAACAGATGGGCAACCAGACAGTCCTGTGTTCAGCTGATCGTAGGTTTGAGTGGTAGTTTGTCAACAGTAGCTACTAACTACCACGTCATAACTAGTTAGTTTCACACTCGAGCGAAGGCACTAACCTCACCACTTCATTCAGTCACGCCATTCAGCCGGTTCGATTACAGTCAACTCAGTCACATCCTTCCTGATGTCAAAGATGTCAGCGACGGTGAGTGTTTCATCATGTGCAGCGATCAGGTAAAATGGGAAAGAACGTAGTTTCTAACCAGTGATGGAAATTGAGAATATTTTATTTGATAATGATGTTTGTCCATCTGTGATTAACTCTCAAACATCAGTTTCGACTGACGTCTGTTGTAAAGTTTCTTTTCTTTGTTACATCGTCCTAAATCCACAGAAACAAGTCCTCCACCTCTGTCCCCGGATACAAGCTATGGCAGTGTACCAGCAGCAGGCGAACTGGACCTTCGTCACCATGGTAACCATGTGATGACTCCTCGGAGGGTACAGGCCGTTCTTTGTCACAGTTACAAGAACAAACACTCAGGTAAGGTTGTAGAATGGTCACGGATGACAGAAATAAACACTGACGTCGATCTCACAGGGAAACAAGAAGCAGTCTCTGACGTGAAAGTCAAAGTGAACTTTGTCACTCTCTACACAACGTCACCTGATTCGCTGCATCACCTGACTTACTCCTTTGCGCTCGTCATAACTGCTACAGCCACTAGAGGTCGCCTAACAACAAAACAAGCTGCTGGTAGAGACGACCTATAGTTTTATGTTACGGGGTTATGAGGATGTATTTGTAGCGGCCACAAAAAAAGTGTCTGACCTTTGCTCTTATTAAGTATCTCATTTTTAAATGAACTGATTGGTTGGTGTTAATGACAGAGCGCTGTTTGATCAAATTAGAATGATTAAATTGGTACAAGCTCTGTTACGTTTAATACATTTAATATGAGGAAAAGAAGAAAACACATCAGTTATCAGCTGCCTTCTTCCTGCTGTACGATCTGCGAGGAGAGAGAGGTATGCAGACCCTGAAATTGAAATCTCTACATGTTAACACAGAGCAGTCTCAAAAGAGGAAAAAAAAAATCCTGCATTTTCAATGCTGCTTTTCATATTTCAGGATGTCAAACACTGACAGGAAACTGTTGCTGATTTGATTTCTTCTTCTCTGAGGGAAGCGGCCGAAGTTTTCCTTTTTATGTGAACTGAAAAATCAGGGAAGAGAAACATCCCCTCAACAAGCTGCAGCATGAAGCCCGAGAGGCCGAATGTGTGACGGCGTTCAGACGAGTTCACGTTTGGTGGGATGTGAGAGAAGCTCGAGGGAGAACAGACACATCCTGAAGAACGTGTGTTTATTATCCACTCATCTTTCACTGTGAACAGTCCACTCTGCCGTCCCCTCACTAACTCCACCCGCCTCGTTGTCTCCTGTCTTTTGCAGGATGAAGATTTCAGGAGAGCGTCCTGTAATTTCACACCTGCCTGCTCGTTGTGAGCTGATAATGTTGCTGCTCATCATTTGATTTTGTAAAGTCTGCTTTAGTTTTGCAGCAGAGCTCCACTATCTGTCATTTAATACACAGGTTTCTGTGACCTGCAGTCAGGTCCAGGCTGTATGCACATTAATCTACATATGAAGCTACCAGCAACTGGTTAGCCTAGCTTAGCATTAGCATTAGTTTTTTTATTAAGTAAAGGATGTGAACACTCTGTCTTCCAGTGGATGCCAGCAGTGATGGAGAAGCTGTTCTCTAACCTCCTTTTGTATTTTCACTTTCCACAGCTTTTATTTTGTCTTAATTATTTTGAAGGTGGGATTCATCGTGTGAGACATGTCCCCTTATTGATCAGTAATATTTTTTATTAATCCTTGAGTTGATCTGTGTCTGTGTGCAGCGTTTCAGCAGAAAATCCACCACATTATACTCTTTATTTTAAGATGCACATTTTTCGAAAGCTCTCTGTTATTACAGCTCTTATTTTTCTTGAAATGAGAAAAGAAGATATCATTTTTATTACAGAAGTTATTTACAATCCCTCCAGTTCAAACTGGTGCTTCAAACTGGTGTAATTGGCATCCAGTGGAGTGGACGAGCTGCCCACGTGGACTGACAACTGACAGGACTGGACCATCTGAGTGGGAGGAGTGATGATTCACAGCAGTGTCCTGGGTCAGGATGTGATCTGGTAGAACAGGTTGGAAACGTTTGGGGTTCTTAGTTATTAGATATACAGCTACACATAACACATTCATGTGTCACATGATTGAATTTAAGGACATTAATGATTCATTTGTGTTGCAGAAAATAAACATGGTGCTGGAGATTTACAGAAGGTCCACATTCAAACACAAGTGATTCATCACTTAAGAAGCAGTAACAGCCAAACGTTTTAATAGTGAAGGAGCCACTGAAAACCCAGGAGAGAGAAGAAGCAGAGTGATGGAGAGCGGGACCACAGTGTCCTGCCCTGTTGATGCATCGGCCAGACCAGCTATTGATTGGCTTGGCCCCTCTGCCTTGATACATCATCTCATCTTTGTTTAGAGAGCGGGACCCGGGACGCAGGCGCTTCCATCGAAAGCTTGCAAAAATAAAAGCCCCTTGCATCGGTAGTGAGGAGCGCGCTGTCTACGTGATGATGGATCAGGTCATCTGCCGGGTCCCAGGGCCGGACTGTGGAGCGTCATCTTCATCAGACGACGCCTGACAGGATCTCCATCATCACACAGTCATGCCGATGGGCCCGGTCCCTGATGGAGCTGCGGCTGCTTACATCAACACATCGGCAGCAACTTCATCATTTTCAGTCATTTAGAGCGCGACACAAATTGAACCTTGGTGGTGAACTGGGGTCATCAGGCGTCCAGGTCCACAGGGTCCAAGTGTTGTTGAGATACAAGTTTATTGTTGTATTTTCTCACTGTCAGAAAACACATGCAGAGGATCAGACACTGTGACGGATTAAAAAATGAACACGTAATTATAGACTGGACACTTCCCTCTCCCAGACTGTCCCTAATGATCCGGTGACTGTGAAGGTCAAAGGTCACAGTTTATCAATCCCAGAAGTGACCCCTTGTGCCCTATCGGTAAAGACACTGTCATCTTGAAGAAATCCCTCCCATCAGTAAAGAAACTACCCATAATTCTGGCGGAAAAGGACGAATGTGCAGTGTTGTCTGTCAAATATGTCACTTCCTGTCAAAAAAGAAGAAATGACTGCTTTTACTTATGTGTATGTATATCTTTAAGTATGCCTATATTTGCATACGTATATAGGTGTGTATATACGTGTATATGTATATAATTTTTTCCTTCTCTTTATTTCATGATCAATATATTCTATTAATTGTATTAATGATTATATTGTATTTTATTATTGGTATTGTTTACATTTTTCTTTCATAATTTCATTCCACTGAATAATTGTATTGTGCTTTGTTAACACATTAAATATGTCATGCATGCCAAAAAAGCCTGGTGAATTGAAATGAAAAAATAAAAATAAAACATTAGGGTATAATAAGGCATAAAAATATCAAAGAACATCATACTATGATAAAAAGTCATAGTACGGTAAGTCATCAAAATGTCAAAAAACATAGTGTAGTAAGTCATAAAAAATATCAAAAACATTATAGTATAGTAAGGAATAAAAAGTTATAGTATATTATGTGATCAAAATGTCAAAAAAAGGACATAGTATGTCAGAAAGAGTCAACAAACGTCATAGTATAGTAAGGCAAAAAATATCAAAAACCGTCAAAGTCAAAAAACTTCATAATATAATAAGGCAAAAAATTTCAAAAAACGTCGTAGTATAGTATGATAAAAAATGTCAAAAGACGTCAATGTCGACATACATTATAGGATAGTAATGCAAAAAATGTCATAGTATAGTAAGGCAAAAAAAATAGCAAAACACGTCAAAGTCAAAAAACCTCATAATATAATAAGACAAAAAATGTCAAAAATACATCATAGTATTTTAAGGCATAAACGGTCATAAAAGCATCATAGTATATTGAGGAACAATACGACATAGTATACTAAGGCATAAAAATGCCAAAAAACATCACAGTACAAAATGTCAAAAAACGTCATAGTATAGTATGGCAAAAAATGTCAAAAATACATCATAGTATTTTAAGGTATAAATGGTTATAAAAACATCATAGTATGTTGAGGAATAAAACGACATAGTATAGTAAGGCATAAAAATTCCAAAAAACTTCACAGTACAATGTGGCATAAAAATGTCATAGTATAGTATGGCAAAAAATGTCAAAAATACATCATAGTATTTTAAGGTATAAATGGTTATAAAAACATCATAGTATGATAAGGAATCAACTCACATAGTGTAGTAAGGCATAAAAATGCCAAAAAACATCACAGTACAAAATGTCAAAAATACATCATAGTATTTTAAGGCATAAACGATCATAAAAGCATCATATTATGATGAGGAACAAAACGACAGTATACTAAGGCATTAAAACACCAAAAAACGTTATAGTTTAATAATGCATGAATTTATTAAAAAATGTCATAGTATAGTATGGCAAAAAATGTCAAAAATACATCATAGTATTTTAAGGTATAAACGGTTATAAAAACATCATAGTATGATAAGGAATCAACTCACATAGTGTAGTAAGGC
>NW_019525461.1:438601-440508 GCF_002814215.2 Seriola lalandi dorsalis
CAAAAAATGTCATAGTATAGTAAGGCAAAAAAAATAGCAAAACACGTCAAAGTCAAAAAACCTCATAATATAATAAGACAAAAAATGTCAAAAATACATCATAGTATTTTAAGGCATAAACGGTCATAAAAGCATCATAGTATGTTGAGGAATAAAACGACATAGTATAGTAAGGCATAAAAATGCCAAAACACATCACAGTACAATATGGCACAAAAATGTCAAAAATCGTCATAGTATAGTATGGCAAAAAATGTCAAAAATACATCATAGTATTTTAAGGCATAAACGGTCATAAAAACATCATAGTATTATAAGGAATCAACTCACATAGTATAGTAAGCTATAAAAATGCCAAAAAACTTCACAGTACAATGTGGCATAAAAATGTCAAAAAACGTCATAGTATAGTATGGCAAAAAATATCAAAAATACATCATAGTATTTTAAGGCATAAACGGTCATAAAAGCATCATGTTATGATGAAGAATAAAACGACATAGTATAGTAAGGCATTAAAACACCAAAAACCTTTATAGTTTAATAATGCATGAATTTATTAAAAAACGTCATAGTATACTATGGCATAAAATGTCAAAAAAACATCAGAGTATTTTAAGGCATAAATGGTCATAAAAACATCATAGTATGATAAGGAATCAACTCACATATTGTAGTAAGCCATAAAAATGCCAAAAAATCTAACAGAACAATATGGCATAAAAATGTCAAAAAACGTCATAGTATTTTAAGGTATAAATGGTTATAAAAACATCATAGTATGATAAGGAATCAGCTCACATATTGTAGTAAGCCATAAAAATGCCAAAAAACCTCACAGAACAATATGGTATAAAAATGTCATAGTATAGTATGGCAAAAAATGTCAAAAATACATCATAGTATTTTAAGGTATAAATGGTTATAAAAACATCATAGTATGATAAGGAATCAACTCATATAGTGTAGTAAGGCATAAAAATGCCAAAAAACATCACAGTACAAAATGTCAAAAATACATCATAGTATATCAAGGCATAAACGATCATAAAAGCATCATATTATGATGAGGAACAAAACGACATAGTATACTAAGGCATTAAAACACCAAAAAACGTTATAGTTTAATAATGCATGAATTTATTAAAAAATGTCATAGTATAGTATGGCAAAAAATGTCAAAAATACATCATAGTATTTTATGGTATAAATGGTTATAAAAACATCATAGTATGATAAGGAATCAACTCACATAGTGTAGTAAGGCATAAAAATGCCAAAAAACATCACAGTACAAAATGTCAAAAAATGTCAAAAATACATCATAGTATTTTAAGGCATAAACGGTCATAAAAGCATCATAGTATGATAAGGAATCAACTCACATAGTGTAGTAAGGCATAAAAATGCCAAAAAACATCACAGAACAATATGGTATAAAAATCACAAAAAACGTCATAGTATAGTATGGCAAAAAATGTCAAAAATACATCATAGTATTTTAGGGCATAAACGGTCATAAAAGCATCATATTATGATGAGGAACAAAACGACATAGTATACTAAGGCATTAAAACACCAAAAAACGTTGTAGTTTAATAATGCATGAATTTATTAAAAAACGACATAGTATAGTATGGCAAAAAATGTCAAAAATACATCATAGTATTTTAAGGCATAAACGGTCATAAAAGCATCATAGTATGTTGAGGAATGATACGACATAGTATTTTAAGGCATAAAAATGCCAAAAAACATCACAGTACAATATAGCACAAAAATGTCAAAAAACGTCATAGTATAGTATGGCAAAAAATGTCAAAAATACATCATAGTATTTTAAGGCATAAACGGTCATAAAAGCATCATAGTATGTTGAGGAATAAAACGACATAGTATAGTAAGGC
>NW_019525462.1:0-19412 GCF_002814215.2 Seriola lalandi dorsalis
GGCATTTAGAAGTCAAGATTATTACCTTCCCCACATATAAATATTTTGCCAGTTGTCAGAAAAGCAACACAGAAATTAGACATTATGTCAGGAGGACTTGAAATTCATACATGGCACATTTATTTCTTGTGCTGTCTTCATATCACAAGATTGACAGTAGCGGGCTTTGGCATATCAAGAAGAATACTGTAGGCAAAGCCAATTCATTTGTATTGTATATTTCAAACATAGCATTACAGTGTTTTTTTTACATTATATAAGTCTACAAAATCAAAATTGAATAAAATGAATTAAACCTCATAATGGTATCCAAAAGAATGATACAATAGAAAGATGCATGTTTTCAGTTTGGTTACAGTTCAGTAGCCCCAAATTTAATAAAAATACAAGAAAATACAAGGAAATACAAGTGCAGTAACTTCAACTTCTGTGTGTGTGTGTGTGTGTGTGTGTGTGTGTGTGTGTTTGTGTCGGCAACACTATGACTGCAGAGAGCATATACCTGCCCATGCCACGTGGATCACAGCAATGAAAAGAGTGTGACACAGCACTGGCACACGCACATGCAGTTTGACATATCCTAAAATACTGCACACAGCTGACTGGCTAGCATGTGAAGCAGGATGTGTTAATGAACAAGGTCTGTAATTAATGGCTTGTCGTCATTAAAGGGGCACAGCTGCTTGGGTTATGGTGATAGACATGACAGCCAGGCTGAGATCTTAGGCAGTGTTCAGAAAAAGCCTCCAGCCCTCATGACAGCTTTAAACAGGAAGTGAAATAGGCGAACAAGTTGAGTGTAGGTGAAGCCAGAGTTGTGTATTTGTCCCACCTCTCATGTGTCCATCCATCTAATCCTACTTTTCAATAGACTTATGACAAATTACACCATGAGAGAAGTCTGTTTACCTTTTGTCTCCTTTGAATTTTTAAAAAGCAGAAACTTAAGAAGCAGAATTTTGTTAAACTGATCATACTGGATCATTGGCAAATGTATGATACATTCATAAGAACCAATATCTTTCCAACTTGTCTACAGCCAGAAAATTATTACAATTATACAAGGGAAATACATATAATTTTGCCATTACCGTGGTCTTCATGACATATTCAATCTTCCGAAAGTTGCAGTTATTGTACCGTAATGTTGGCACATAAAAGTGAAGCTTTGTGACAACAAACGTAGGATGCACTAATGACTTTCCCCCCCGCTATCCTCCAGACATTAAAAGCTGCCCTCTCTTATCTTCCACAGTCAAAGGTTTGATGAGCATTTCCATATATTTATTCTATCTTTTAATCTGTTGCCCTGTAGTGAGCTAGGCGGAGATGAAAATTAGGCAAATAAAAGTCATCCACTGCTGTCATAAAAACATCTTTCCAGTGACACTTGAGGACGATCTGGATCTTTGCCTGGGAAAATTAATCATCCAACAGTCAATTTACCTGTCACTCTCTTCCAGTATTCCAACACTGCGGGCTATATTCAACCCAGTTGTCAAACTGAGCTTTCGTCTCAGCACTGCTTCTATTTCACACTGTGCTGCCTTTAATCTCATCCAAGACCTTGCATTTAGATGAGATCAAGGCTAGCTGCAATAAACAAAATCTGGGTGTAATGTTTACATAGTTTGCTTCTGGTGGACATTGGTATAGGCCCACAAGACCATTAAAGTTCAAATACATCCTGTTCTAATGGTAAATACTGAATATGACATCCACCTGCCCTCAGTATCAGAACCCTGATTGCTTCTGTGGTGGCACAGTTTCACATCATGGACTGCACTGTACAACAATGTTAATGTGAAACCCATCTACAAATCACTTGATTCAAATCTCCATTGATTTTTGGCCACTTGGGAGAACAACAATAAGCTTAAAACACAACACTGATGAAGTATCAACTTATGTTCATTTTGCAAAATTTGGCTTACATACACATCCAGCACATGCAGAACATTACCATTTATTTGGACTCGTGTCTGTGGCCACCTGACAATGTTTGGTTTTTTTTAGCCCTGTTTTGGTTTCCAATATCTCCTAAGGAACATATGCTGCGACACTTTAGCTGCTAAATGCTCATCTCGCCAGCTGGTAGCTAACTTTGTCTCACCACCATGTCTCATGTCACCACAATGCTCCATAGAGTAGTAGAGAGCTGCCAAGTTGAGGGACTCTACATACATGTAGTAATTTGATCCATGGTTAATATAATGTTAAGAGAAGCTTTAATAGTGCCAGTATATGTACATTCATAGACACAATTTAATAAAGTTATGGTGTTTCTTTTTTCTCTTACCCCCCCTCCCAACATCTGCATCATTATAATCATGAATACTAAGCAGCATTTTAATTCTCTCTAGAAGGGAGTGTCTGGCATTGATTGTCACTTGACAGATACGAGCCAATGTTAACATATGCCAGTTAAAAACAAATGTGCTCAATTTCATGGGTTTGTGAATCCTTGTACTTGCTTGGTTTCTACAGGCACATTTTTGTGATTACAGGACCTGTTTTCTCACTTCTGGCTTGTGAAAGCTTTATTTACATAGAACATTTTATCACACACACACACACACATACACACACACACACACACACACACACACACACACACACACACACACACTTTTATAGCATATTATGACATTTTGTTGCACTGTCTTCCTCTGCCATGGATTGCTCCCAACTGTTGATCTCAATGTGCCAACTCCTAATATTTGCAACATTAGAATGCTTTAGAATTAACGTACATTAAAATGTATAGGCTGTGTATATTTTCTTCTGATTGACAATCATAGAAAAATAAATACATTTTCTTCCTTTAGTATTGAAATCAGCAGTTACAAAATGCCAATAAGGCAGACATATAAGAGAAGAATCATAAATTTTGGCTTAGCCTGCAACCGTCCTGAGGCATGGATGAATGCAACTCTTCATCCAATGGTACAGTAACTAACATCAAATCTGTATATCTGGGACAGCTGTGTAAGAAGAAATATCAAATGAAAGAAGTCCAGCACACTCGCATCTCAGCTTTTTCAGTAGGCTCACGTCTGAACAAACCATTGTATATTTAAGAAATGACAATTAAGTGTACACAAAAAGCAGGAGTTAACCTGCTAGTTAATCTTTATAATATGTATAATGTGTTGGTGTTTCTCATCTTTCTCTTAGATCTCAAGAGATTCTGGTGGGAGCTTCCTTCAACAAGGCTATTGACGTATGTATTCTCGGCTGCATTCATGCCAAAATGTTTATGGGCACCACGCTCTTCCCTGGCACTGATGAACATAATACGCTCAGTATTACAGGAGAAACACAACAGAAATCTCAATTCTAGTCAAAATGTGTGCGCTATTTTTTGAAAATAACAAATAAACTTAATAAAGTTGCCCTTCAGTATAATGTAACGTTGTGCTGTACCCACAGATGAGACATATCGTCTACATGATTGGAAAGCCAACAGCCCATCTTCTGGATCCTGGACTGTACACACAACAGTTCTTAGTTATAGTGACAATATCTGGTTGTTTATATCAAGTGGCAACACACCACCAATGGTCATATGAAACACTTATAAAATGACTGTTAAGCAAATGATTCATATGACAAGTTGGTTTAGGTTTGGTTAAATGATATACTGTGTAAGTGCAGTTTAGGATGCTACCAGCATTAAGGTGATCTCCTGTATTTACTGTATTCTCTCTGATGTCACTGACTTTCCATGTCTTATGTATTACTTAACACACACATACGTACATACAAAGGATGCAACAAAGCTCCTCAGGGTCTTTTTGCTGTTGACACTTGTAACTCCCAGACTGTTGCGAGCTGTGGATTTTAGTGAAAGAGACAGCAGGATTGTAGCTATGAGAAATTATTAGCTTAATACACATGGATTTTCACATTTGTTGCACTTAAATTCAACCCTTCTGATCCTGAAAGGTCATGGGAAAAGTGAGGGATTGTTTATAGAGGACTGCAAATAAGAGAACCGTAAAGAGTAAGCACTGTAAAAACACAACCTCAAACCTAAGATTCACAAAATAATTTTACCTCTGGCACCAATTGCCAGACAAACAAAAGCACCACAATGAGTTATTTCATCGACCCTTTGGTGCACCCTTACTTTCTGAGACTGTTATCAAAGGCAAGAGTCACTGAGACTGCTGGACTCTCTCCTTTGACAAAATATAGTGTATGGGCGAATAGAATTATACTGTGTAAAAATGAATAGAAAAGCAACAAAGATATCTCCATTTGAAGAGATGAACAACACTAGTCCAATGCTAATCTTAGGCAGGGAGCAAGCCACAAAGAAAACATGCACAACCTCGAACTGAGGTAAACAGAATCACCAAAGATGAACTTACCATCAATGAATCTTGCCTGAGACATGCCCTTGGTCTAAGTATTTTTCAGTGTGAACCTTCAAAGGACACCACTTTGGGAAAACATGTTTTTCTATGTGAAAAAAAAACTCAATACATTTAGAAGTTTATTCTGAACCTCCTGTTGTGTATTTGTTTTGTTAGGCATCGATGACTGTTGGTGAGATGTGAATTGTGTGTGTTTATGTATGAATAGCACATACACAAGTTATATTACAAATGCGTACCTGCATGTACTGTGCATATGAATGATAGAAACATATAATGCAGTAAGAAAAATACTTTTCAGAGAAAAATGAAGACATCTGAAATAAAAAATTTTAAATACTTGTATAAGCTTCTGATGTTTACAAACCAACAAAAGCACACAAAACACAGAAAGCTAATATCAGTCCGTAAAGTAACAAACATAATAAGCCTCAACATATATTTTTCATTATTTGCACGGAAGAATAAAAAGACTTTATAATGTGTTTACAGCTTATTTCACTGCACCAAAGTGGCCAAACACTTCAACTGATGAAGATTTAGTTTCATGAAATGGGGCCAACATGCAGGAATCATGACTCATGACACAGATTAAAATGTTCCAGTGTGCATATGTAAATAACATCCATGGTATTTATGCATGGCTAAACTAACTGAATGTATAAAATACTACTGTTGCAGTGGTAGTTTCTGTGGAAAATTCATCCTATGTCTTACACTGTAGGGAGGAAGTGAGTCTTTCATTAACAGTTAAGCTGATATGTTTCTTGAAAATTAAATCCTACCAGCTCTTTGCTAGCCAAATAACATTTGAAATAGGAATGAGGTTGAAGGTAGCAATTAAATAAATGTAGCCTATTCTTATTACTAACAACCCAACTAACAAATTCTTGACCAGTAGCTGTCAAAAAGCAGCCTTAAGTTGTTGCTGGCTGACAAAAGCCATGACTTAGTGATATTACTGTTCATTCAATGTTTGTTGATGCTCATTTCATTCATTTTTTTGGAAAATGAACACTGCCTACCATCAAGCTACCTGAAGAAACATCAAAAATGCAAGTTAGAAGGTGCAAATACACATGTAACTATACCACTCTGGAGTAAGGGTCTGTAGAGGCAAAGTCTGTTCCTTAAAGCTGCAGAAAAACGAGGGTGCATTATTCACAGAAAAATAGGTTTTGTGTGAAGCACCTGATTACTGGTGTCTATGGGTCATTACTGATATTTATACTAGAGAGAGGCTGAATGGAGCTATTTTACTTGGCAGAATACAGAATACAGAGTCCATTAGGCCTCTTTGAATCAGAGAAGAAAGGATATCTCAAGTGAACACACTGTGGATCGAACTGAGAATGAGCATGAAATCAAGGTAAGTGAAGATATCTGGGACAAGAGAGGATATGGACATTGGCTAACAGAGTGATATGCTTTTAGTTTAGAAACAAATAAGGGGGATAAGCCTTATGATAAATGCAACTTCAATGAAGCATGAATGAACATCTTATACGAGGACACATAGGCATGTATTTAATGGGATCAGATTTTACGCACTTTTTGCTAGCCTAACCCTGTTGGCTATAGCTACATGCTTGGTGTTAGAGGGTAGGGCTATAGTTGGCTTATTCAGGGGCACGTCAATAATCTACTCTTTACTAACCTAAATTAAATGTGCAGGCGTACACTGATGATGCACAGGCAGCATGTTCACGCAAATCAGATGTAAGTATATTCAACTGGAACAAAATTGAGAAAATTTACATCTAATCATCTTTACATGTCACAGACTTTACTGATCAAAACACCACTAACAATTGTCCTAGTTATAAGTGAATTTTCCTTTATATCTGCGTTAGTAATGTGTGGGCATTACTGCATAATGTGTTGACATCCCCCTCCGAAGAGTAGACCCCTGCAGGTGTTACTGTTAAGAGTGATGGATGTGAAGTAAATCAGAAATATTGCTGATATCTCCGTTTGATTTTTATGTCTACATACTCAGCATGAGGTTAGATATTTACTTTGATCATTCAAAATAATAAGGGAATGTATGATATGCGACAAGTACCGTACACCGCTGGTGCGACACGCATGGTTATATGAAGGAAAGAAAGAAAATAAGTGAAGTGTGACAAATGTACAGATGTCAGATGTATTCTTTAATTTACAGGACCAGAAGTTACCAGTGATATTATATTAGTATCAGAGAATGGCGGTAAGACATGATTTCCTCAGTCAGCTAAGTTGAGGTGTTAGAATGATGAACATGTTTCATCACAATGTGTGAACATGCATGATGAAAAATGTCAATCCATGAGGCCTGAATCACAATGACGAAGAAGACTTGTTCTTCCATTTCTTTATTTTACTTTCATTTCTCTTACATCTCTGATTTTCCCCTTCCTCATTATATTGAAACAAAAGCATATATGACATTATCCCTTCCATTCTGCACGCTGTGATGTCATCATCCATTTCTAGGTGCCTCGATGCTGTAAATAGCATAATAGAAGAAATGTGTCTTCTATGCATCCAAGAGCACAACAAACAGGTCCTGTCATTAGTTAAGGCAGAGCCTTTGATCACATTTCACTCTGTTTTTGAGGAAGATACAAAGGGAGAGACAGAGTAAGGAAGACCTGATGAATAATTGAAACAAAGATAGAATCTGCAGCTTACTGCACACCATTGGTAATTTCAAGTTCTGTGCCGTGAATCAAAAATTCAAACACATTTTTAATTGGGATGCAATGTGTGAAATCATTAGCTGTCCCACTATCCATATTTGTCGATCCAATAATAAAGGAATTTTGTCAGTCATGTGCACCTAAATGAGACAGACATTAACTATCTATTTGCAGATCGTCACCATGACCAAGGAGTCTTGATATTTTTGCAGCACGTACTTTGAAAAATACAAATTTATTTAAATTCTGCCATGTTCTGTGGAGGAAACTGAGGATATTGAGAAATGACATTTATTTACAAGTGTCTGTCAGTCTGAATATATTAATGGAGCCTCCAGACAACATAACACTTCAGACTTAACTGACATCTCCTTTCTACTGGCATTCACTGTCATCTGAACAATGTTGTTTGCAAACACCAATTACATCCACATACTGATTGGCATAACCCTGTGGTGAGTTTGTTTGTGGGCCTTCAATAGGCAGAGATGCTGATTTTCTACTGCCATGACACTGACAGTCACAAACAGCCTGAAGGTAACTTCATTTTTTAGGTGAGTGGGATTTGGAAGGTCTTTCAAATAATTTTGTTTATTTCAGTATGTCTTATTTTCACACATTTATATTGTATTGATTTACATGGAAAAAAGTCATAAAAAGTTTATATTTGGTCCCAGATCTGACAGAAGAGTCAACTATACATTCTTGTTCAGGAGGACATAATTTAAAACACAATTTGTTCAAGCAGCAATTATTTTGTTGTGTTTCACACTCATATGTCATCCTTACTAACTGCAGATCTCAGCATGAAGACAGCTGAAGGTTGCTTCTCCCTTGGTGCTACATCCAGTAAACTTGCATGTTCTTGTAAATATTACACCCATGATGTTGCAACATGAAAGATTGTAAAGACAGCTGCTGTATGTAGTGGCAGATGCAACTTGATTTCTTACATGAACACATGCTCACATGAGCATTTGTGTCTGCAAATTTCCAATATAGGATCAATGTCTAATCTGGTTAATATATCCCTTGGGAACAAAGAGCCAGCTTTTAACAATATTATAAACTATAGCCTGTGCCAAAGTATGACTACTATTTAATCATCAGTGAAAACAGAGCCAAAAGTGGATAACGATATGGAGGCAGGATCTAATTTCCTAGAGCCTTAGTCAGCTAGTTTGAGTCAAGGAAGCTAAGAGGGGTCTCAGTGATGACACTTTCGTCTTGGTTTTAATTGGAACAAAATGACAACGGTTCCAGCTACTAACTCTCCAATGATTGCACCTTCAGAGGAGGGATTTTCTTCCAAGTCTTCTCCTCCGTCATGTTCTGCCTCCCTGCAGACAATCTGAAAGGTAATGGATTAGATACAGTTAAGCCAAGCAAAGATCCACCAGTGCCCCCATCAGAAACCATGAGGAATTACAACACAACAGATGAATAATGGCCTGTGCTCCACAGTGTCTGTGAATATGTTGAACATGACAGTATGTATGAGGTGCTCCGACAAAGCAGCTAGCCAACATGCTACTGCTGCAGGACTTATTGCTGCGTATAGCAGTAAGAGACAACCGACTGGAAACCCTATAATCAATAACCAAATAAAGTGTGTACCAATAGGATTACTTGTGCTTTGCATTGACATTCTGTATCTAAAGACCGTATCTAGCACTATACAAACAGATACAGACAGATGCTGTAGAAAGCTGATTAAAGAATATCCAGCAGTTAAATCTCATTATTCCATGCTGACCAGCACAAAAGCAAACATAACACATCACAAACACACTCAAATTTACACACTAAAATGAAAATGAGTTTTAAAATGTAAAAAAAAAAGAAGAAAAACTTGCATAAAAAACAACCATCTATATGTCAGTCATTTACATGTTACAACCCATCCACAGATATGAGCTGGGGATTTTATTTATGGCAAAATACATGTAACAACCTCTTGAGTTTGGTACCCAGGATGTTACAATAATCTAAGACTAATGAAACACACACTTCACCAGAGTTTGGTTTTGTTATTGGCTGTACCAAAACTCCTGTAATGGTATTGCTTTAACAGAATCAAAGGAGATATAAGGCAGAAAACAAGCACTTTGCTGGTAATAAGTAGCACCAACTGTTATTGAAACCTAATTTTTGAAATGACACGAGTAAACACTGCTCAAGGTGCATTCCCCCAGTATAGCCTAAGATCTATCAAGAGGAAAACCACCCAAATAAAGGTCAAACCATTGTGAAGAGCGATATGTTTGAAATAAAAACTAGTGGTGGAAAAACATTTGGACAGGCAGTTGGCAAAAGTTCAAGTGAACATAATTTGATGGTAAATTAAACATGGGTACAATGTTTTGGATTTTTGGCACATTTCTCATGTTTTTATACCATAGCTCCCCCTTGTGCTGGAAAGCTGTTCACACACAAACACATTCCTTCAAGGCCCTTAAATCCATCTATTGCACAGATCAATGTAGTCTAGAATCAAAAAAGCAAACCTTAAGTGGGGAGAACCCCTAAAATTAAACTAAAATGTGAAATAAATTAAATAAAAGCAAGTCATTATTGCATATAATGCAACAAACTTAAAATAAGGTGGCAATGTTTACAGTACAAAAATATAGTGGCAATGTGAACAAACAAATCTCTAAGTGACAAAAACAAGAGAACAAAAGATAATGACCAACACACAAAAAAGAAACACTTAGTACATTCAAACAAGTCATCACAGTTTAAGCACTTTAGACAAGGTCCGTTTTGTGCCGTCACACCAAAAACATCTAGTCAGTGTTGCGCTGCATAGGTAGGAGAGTAGTGCTTCGCTTCAGTCCA
Source organism: Seriola lalandi dorsalis (assembly GCF_002814215.2). NCBI lineage: Eukaryota > Metazoa > Chordata > Actinopteri > Carangiformes > Carangidae > Seriola > Seriola lalandi. Next base: position 9,908 of record NW_019525462.1, read on the forward strand.
GAGTATTCAGTCGAATTCCAGCACGATGTAGATGCATTTTGAGAGAGAACAAAAACAAGGTATAATGAATAATTCACGGCTGCTCAACTCAAAGACTCGTGATGGGCTGAATGAGGCTTTTACTACTAATACAAGTAATATCAAATCTTGCACTTATCTACTCTGGTTGAGAGCTGGAAGATTGTCCCTCTTCCTGTGTCGCCAGGTGTTACGGTTGTACTGATGCTGGTTCCGGAAACCCGGTGCCTTGTTATGACCCTGGGGAGCAAACTGCCGCTGGGCACTGAAGTTACCTTTTGATGAACTGTGCTGCTTTCACAGCAGTTTCTACATTAAAGCTGATGTCCACATTCACCTTTGTTTCATGGTCAGTAAGCTTGATGATTGTCACCTGGGGACAGGTCAAACAGTCAATCCACGGGTAGGTATGCCACCAACATTTCATGATTTGTGCTGAGATGGCTGGCAACAGTTTTGTTAAGCCACTGTTCAGAACTTCAGTTAGCTGTAAACATTACACAAACAGTTTGGGCCAAAAATAAGAACAGTGCATGGTGATGTGCAGGTCACCAAAAACTCAACAGTAGGGCCTGGTTTTATGCTGTTTTTATGCTAATAAATAATTTATCTTTGTACACTATCCCCTAAACCCCTCACATGCACATGAAAGCAATTAATATTCAAGAGATAGTCCTTAGGATTGAACCATCTACTGTATATTCAAAGTCCTCATTTTCCATCGATTGTATTGACTTTTCCTTAAGTCACTAAATCTCTCCTAAAACTACCCAATTAAACAGGTGAAACAAACACCAAATAAATTCACCACAGAATACATCTGTGTCTTACCAGATCCCACAGACAGATGACCCCACCAGGAAACATAAAAAGGAAACCCATGGCAACCAAGCAGGCCCAGATGACCAGAGGGAAATACGTAGAAGCTTCTTGAAGATGGACTCAGTGCAGACAAGTACAAACACAGCCTGGAAGATAGCCAGCGCTGTGGGCACAGTGATTACCAAGGCTACATGGTCGTCAGCGATCTGAAAAAGAACAGAATAAAACAAGACTAGGTATAAACCTCGTATATAGCTGGACTGTGTATGGGTATATCATACACAACACAGCAAAAGGTTAAATTAAAGCCGCCTTTTAGTACAATGGATAGTGGCACTTGGCCAAACGTGCCAAAACAATTATTTATTTCTAAACTACATTAACAAACTTCAATGTTTAATAGAAAATAACATCAAAATGCAACAGCACAGCTTGCTGTCAACACATAGGCTATTGTCACAGGAGCAGGAACACTGACAGTGAAAGTCCATTTCTGATATTATTGTCATTTACACTATACCGTTCCATTGTCCTCGCTGCATGGCTGTCAAGTGAGTGTCAGTGAGTCAAGGACATTCATAGATGTAGCGCTTGCATGTGGCGTGTCCTACCAAAAATAGAGCATAAGAGAGAGACAGAAAAAGAGGAATAATTAGTTAAAAGAGAAAACTAACTTTGCAAAGTTAGAAAAATTAATAAAAGAATAACATTTAGAAGACAGATACCTTCTCGTGGGGACATGAAACATCCTGACTGTGCTATAAAAAGCCATTCCCCAGCACCGGTTGGATACCCTGGTGTGAGAGCTCCTGGTGTCTAGCTTATCCTTAGGTTGCTCCTCCACCTCCTCTCTTAAGTCTTAAGAAAAGGGGGAGGGGAGGAAGAAAAAAAAAGATGCAGCAGCAGGGAGAAGTCAGCAAGTATGAGAAAAACATAAAAGAGTGGAGAAATTACTGGACTGACATAATGCCATGTAATTATTTTCACATGTATGTTTTGGAATCTTTAGTCATCTTAGACTGAAAAAGTCACCTAAGTCTCCTCAAAACTACTTGATGTAACTTCATTTTTCTGGCTCAATTGTGTGTCACAGACAATGGTTTCTAACAGATGACTCTTCAGTTCTTTTGCAACAGTAAGCAGCTCAGAGAGCAGAGTGAAAAAAGAAAAAAAGAGGACACACACAGGCACACATTTCATTTGCTAAAATATATTATGCACGCACCTGAAAACACACATCAACAGACCCTTTACACAAAACATGATCAAAGTGGTGGCGGCCAAAGTGCTGCTTTTGTAAAGATAAATAAATGATGACTTCCAGATTCCTCTAATCCCCTCTCAACATGAACTGCTTCATTTAAGTGCTGAGTTTATGTTGCTCAACAATTAAGTCAACGAAGCAATATATTATAATATTATGCATATTAATATTCATAAAGAATATTCAAAGGCTTGTTAGAGTTGCCACTTGTGTATGTGAGCTCATTTTAGGCCAGTACATTTATTTTGCAATCTTGCATCCCTGACCTTTATATAGATATTTATTTTTATATGTTTATTAATCTCATTACCTATTTATTTAGCTAACATATTAAACTGAAATCCATCCAAGGATCCAAGAATGAAAAGCAGTGACCATGACTTCAAAATGAAATTGTAGGGTATTTTTGAGAGAAGCTAAATAAACTGAATTGTTACGCTGAATGTTATGGCTAAGAAGATAACTGACCGAGTTCCTCTGATCCATAATTCACACAAATTTTTCAATCTTATGCTTCACCTAGTCTAAACTTGTTGCATTCACAAGCTACATGTATGTCAGAGTGTGTGGTTGTGTGCTTGACCTCACTGCTTTACCAGCAATATATGGTGTTTCCACTATTACTGGTTCGACTACTTCTGCTGGGTTTGTAAAGTGTTCACCTATTGACACAGACACATGAAGACACTGCAGTACCAGTTCTCACCTTATCTTGAAAAAGAACCTCACGCATGTCCTCATTTGACACAGAGGTTTTTATCGGGGTGAGAACATGCTTAAACACAGACACAGCGTTTCTCTAATCTGTCTTACCTTGTGCTGCAGCATGGCCTCCAGTGCTCTGAACTCAAAGGGCAGAGAGTGTGTCTGCAATGCTAGCTGAGGGGCGAGCTCCAGTACCAACCAGCGTTCCAATCCCAGACCACAAAAATCCAACACCAAAAGGGACTGTGGAGAGATAAGGGGGAGGGTAGAAGCTGAGTTAGAAAGCAGTGGGAAGCACATGTAGCCTACTCTGATATGATACTCATATTAGTGTGAATGTGTCCGTTTATGAAGATCTGCATAAAACTACAGGCCTAATAGTCGACTCTGCCCTGTAAATGTTTTCAGTGGGACACCTGATTAATGAGAAACTCCTGTTGTGTAATCAAGCACACTGATCTGATCAATTCTGTTTGCTCTCTAAAGCCACAGCCGCACCAGTAAGGATCAACGATCAAATTCTAAATCCTGGGTCTCAGGCAGCATTCACAAACAGCCAATATAAAAGCGAGGCTTGTCAGCGTGCCACAGTCTGCGGAGGCAAACAGATCCGAGACGCAGCTACAGCACAGAAAGCTCACAATACTTCAGGTAATGCACCGGCACTGCTCTGTTTTTGTGTTTTAGTTTATGTAGCACATAATCGATAACAAATTAAAGCTAACAGTTACAATACTGTAGGATACTTTATCCATCAGTCACTTAGCCCTTTAATTTGTTCAGGCTACTTGGTTGTCCTTCTATTGGTTATTGTAGTTTTTATTTTTAGACAGACATATAGATTCTATGATTTCTGTCCTTGTCAGAAAGCAATGTATAGGTATGTAGTGTATTCAAAGGTTTCATCAATCAATTCCTAAATCTAATATTGCTTTAAAAATGTAATGAAATACAAACAGGCCAAATAATAAACTAAAAGCGTTTGTCTTATTTTGCTATTTCAATTCTTTATTTCAATTTTAAATGTGGCCCATTAAACAGGGAAGATGAGAGGATAAAGAAAGCACAAGCTTATAACATCAATGCAAGAGGAAAATAAGACAAAAGAGACAGATAGCTAGATAATTATCTAACTTACTAGAGGTTTGCCTATTTATCATATATAACTGTATTCATTTTATTATAATTAAAAATTAATGACCAAATTGCTTTCAGGAACATCATCCTCATGTTGTGTTTAACTGCGGGATGGCTGTGAAACTGCTCTGTCTCTTCCTGCTGCTGGCTGTGTTGTATCCCAGCTGGGCCAAAGAACAAACATGTCTCATATCTGCCTCCAGCTGCGACGAGTGCATCCAGTCTGGCCCGGAGTGTGCTTGGTGCACCACCCCTCATTCTCACATTCGCTGTAATACCGTGAAGGAGCTGCAGAGAGCAGGCTGTCATCAAAGTTATGCATATAACCCTCAGGGCACGGTGCAGGTTGTCAAGAATGACAGTAGGTAAGTTTACTAGTTTAAAGATTTACTGTAAAACTCTGGTAAGGCTGTCAGATACAACATACCTGTCTCATTGGCTTAAATCGCAGGGAGAAAAACAACACAGACATGCATCATATATATATAATATGACATAACACTGTTGCTAGATTACATTCTCATAATTTGTTCAAGGCCACAATGACTTCTAAGGTATTTATCTTCTTGCTATCGACTATTGAACTTCTAAAGCACTGAGCCAACAGATGCCAAGGCTCTGTTTCTCCAGCCCCAGGAGCTGTCCCTCCATCTGAGGCCGGGTGTGAGTCAGTCCTTCCCTCTAACTATCACCATGCCGACAGACCAGCCTGTCCCAGAACTCACTATGGACACTAGCAATGTGCCAGCTGGAGTCAACATCACATTCAGTGGCGTCACGACTGGAAATCCCCTACTTGTACAGGTCAGCAAAATTAGGAGAAACTTTCTTATTTGAAAAGAAAGTTTTGCTTGTCTTCTGCCCTCAGAAAACAGAAATTATTATAATAATAGATCCTGTATTGTCTAGGTGAATTTGGAGGTTGCCCAGTGTCCCAGCAATAGCGACGACTCAACCCAGAACAGGACTGGGCCCTGGTCTGTCCACGTCAAACCCAGAGGATTTTCATTGAGTGTGAAGTTAGAAATAACTTTAGAGTGTGAGTACAACCATAGAACCATGCTATAGTTAATATATGGTATTAGAAAAGCCCCAAAATGCAGACAATAAGATTAAGATGATAAGAATGTGTCAGAAAAAGGGAACAAAAAGCATGTGTCTCCTATAATGCTATAATATGACAAATGTGTGTAAAAAATAAATAAATACATAAATAAAATTTGTTTCTCCAGGTCAGTGTGACTGCACAAGAAACCGTGAGGAAAACAGCCCTCGGTGCAGTAGCCATGGAGCTCTGGTGTGTGGCCAATGTCAGTGCTACAATCCTCACATTGGAAAACTCTGCCAGTGGGACGTTGATTCATTTTTTTCATCCGATGAAGACTTCTGTCGCTGGGGCCCAAATGCCCCGGTGTGCAGCGGCAGGGGTCGGTGCGTGGTTGACTTCTGTGAGTGCGAGAAACGAGAAAACCCACAAGAAAGATACAGTGGCCAATTCTGCGAGTGCAGCAACTTTGACTGTCCTTACTCCAACAACCAGTATGATATGTGATAATTTGAACTCTGGATTTGCAATGTAGTATTGTCTTCACTTGTATCTCTACTGACTACAGGAATAGATTCATATCTAAAAGACTACAATTTATATCCAACAGAATATGTGGAGGCCATGGGCAGTGCGAGTGTGGACAGTGCATTTGTGATAACGACTGGATCGGTGAAGGCTGCAACTGCTCCTTGGATACCGCCTCTTGTATGGCAACAAACCAGCAGCTGTGTAATGGTAAAGGGATGTGTCAGTGTGGAAGATGTAAATGTGAGCCACCGTACAAAGGCCCGACCTGTGAGATGTAGAGTGTCAGGCGTTCGGGATAGGAGAGAAGGAGGACAGGTGAGAACTGGTTGCTTTTCATACAGGGTGTTATGATAAATGAAGTGCTCTCTTGTTATTTAAAATCATTCCCTGATGTCAAAAACTCAAACCATCAAGTCTTTAGTGCTTTCTCTGAGGACACTATAATCTTATCTTTCTGATTTTAGCATTATAGTGGCTAAAATGACTAATTCTGGGGTAATGGTTTCTTTTTGGGGACAAGTTCAGATATTTATCTTTTGACATGTGTTGTGAGCTGTATGTAGAAACACATTAAGATAATATAGCATTATTATTATTATTAGTCCATTTGTCTTGAAGAAATTCACTCACTGAACCAACACCATGGCATTTCAGCTACTACACTACAGCATACTCAGTTACTTATTCATTTACAATTCTTGAATTGATTGTGTTCTCTCACCGCGCATCAGGTGTGACAGAGAGTGTGGCTACTTCAATGTTATAATGGTGGAGACCAGAAATGATCTGCCTCAAAAAGGAGAAACGCTGTAAAATGATGAGCGGTGATGTCTCTTGCCTCTTCTACTACACCGTCTCCAACACGCACTCTGGAGGTCAACAGTCAACAATGACACGAGCTAGAGAATGTCCCAGTAAACTGCAGTGACCAGCTTCATGTCATATTTAGTTTTAAAAGTTTTTTTTTTCTGTTAACGCCCATTCATTTTAATTATTGTTAGAAATAGGCAAATAAAATAATTTACAACCTTGAAAACAATGTAATGATGCTATGTTGTCATAAAACTTTTGGCTTCACATGTTTTTCCAGTTTTCATTATTTTACTGCACTATGCCATCCACCTGATGGCATCATGTCTCATTTACAAACAGGCTAAATGCCTCTGATTTAAAATGGAGCTGTAATGAGCACTGCATAACCAGGACAACTTGATTGAAGTGTAATGCAGAAGAATTAGAATATTGGTGCACGTGAAAGCAAAACTGTTATTATTATCACCGGTTTGGCTTAACCAAAGTCAACTGGTGTGACCTAAGCTCACACAATCTTTCTTTATCAACAGCCAGATCAAATATCATGTCTATCATGTAGAGCATACCTCTATTCATATGAGAATGAAGTTCTTTCTCGCAGTGAGGCTGGAACTGTGTTGAAGGCTCTGTTTGCTTCTTCTCTGTAAGACAAAAAATAAATTGCTCCAGTAAGAAGAGTGGAAACAGGGGGTAATTTTAGACACATATTTTTGACTTCATATAAGACAGGACACACCAAAAGCAGAGGTTATGACATCTTATTTACTGCTTTCAGCATTTTCTTTATAAAACAACAAAAATAAAAGAACAAAAATAACAGAGCAACGGAGCAAAAACCATTCATACCGCAGGTAACAGCAGAAGTAACACAGCGGTGGTGACAGTGCTGTGCCCAACTGTGCATGGCTAAGATTAATAGGTACACTGAAAATGATACCTGCCCTCTGGTGAGAGTGGTGGCATCACAGGATACAAGAGATAACCCATCATCACTCTCAATACATCAACCTATACTTTTCTCATCAAACAAAGGGTCAAATTTACATACACTACCAAATGATATTTCCCTCTTGGTCAAACTTCATCTCCAGACCCTCCAGACTCCAGACCCGCAGGTACAATAAGAAGGAAAAACCTTAATATGATAGTATACTAAGAGCAAATGTTGGTCAACATAGCCTCTTAGAATGCTAGCCATATGCTGCCCTAACTTTCTAACTGTTCTTGCGATGCTGTGCAGCTCTTTAATGTTATGCTAGTTACCTTAGCTGAAAGTAGCAGGAACACCTTGTGCTCTCAGCAATTATCCACTTGAAATTCGTACTGACAGTAAAGGAAGACACGAGTAACACATGTTAGTTATCTGCCGTTAACCAGAGACGGTCCTGAATCAACACGTACCAAAGATCGTCTATACAGAAGTCAATCACTCCGACTTGATGTTTGACACTGGTCGCATGGTCCAAGTAGTGCAGAGTTGTATAAACTATCATCTCCAGAGTTATAAAAGTATAAAATATAAAAGCTCTTTATTCTTGTATTTTCCAAAAAATGTACACAATGAGACACAAGATTAAACTCTTAGGAATCTCAAAGCAAGGACTGACATACCACTTAGTTATTGGAGTTTCTAATGACTCAGCCAAAGGAGCTACTGACACATATTGTACCTGGTCTGGTATGTATAAAACTTCAGAGATACTATTTCTTTACATTTCTGTTCACAGTAATAATTGATGCTCTACCGTGTATCTTATGATTTATGCTATTTGGAATATTATTCATATAAATCCTGAATGAGTTCAACGAGGATATTAATCATTTTACCTGAAACTCATTTACAGATCCTGTAAAAGTGTTTGCATGTTCCTTAAAAAAAGTATGCTTCTGTATTTCCCAGAGAACCAAGACACTGAATCCAAAATTGCTCTCTATGCTTGGGCCAGCGCCTTGCATGGTAGTTTACTGCCATCAGTGTGTGAGCGTTTGTGTGAATGGGTGAATAAGAGGCACATTGTAAAGTGCTTGAGATGAACGTTAAACATAAATCCATTTAGGTCTCTTATCCATTACTATTAAAGATTATGATTATTAAGAAGTAATCGCCAACCCTGCCAGACACAGAGGAAGGCTTCCTGTAGCTTTGCCAGCCTTCCAGATTACAAAGGGACAATCTTGTTAGATATGAACAATATGTACAAATAGGCCCTGGTGCAAGACGCTAAGGGCTTTGACAGCCTCGCCATACGCGAAGGCTACCTGGGGCTTTACCCAGCCAGACGCAAAGGCCAGCCCTCAAGATTTCAAGTGGGCCCTGGTGCAAGACGTTACCTGGGGCACTACCTACCTTGAGACCAAAGGCCACCTGGGGCATCGCCATCTCTGCCAAATGGAAAGTGCATGTGCGTAAACAAGACACAGAAAGATGTATTATATTTTTCTCATTTTTGAAATCCTGTTTTAATTTTATTTACACCCGTATTTTTTTTATTCTTCAATGATTTGTTTCCAAGTATATTTTGTGGTATTTTGGTAGAGTACCTATGTGGTAATGTTCAAAGCGTTAGTTTTTTTTCATACATCAGACATCTTTTACTTAAATTTAAACTTTTACTTTAAATTTAAATTTATTTATTTTATTTTCATCCTATTGACCGCTTACCTATAAAAAAAATCATTTCAGTTCCTTCTTCTTGTAGTAAATCCTGCCATATCACAACTTTTTTTCATAGCTTTCAGGTGTTTTTGTCTTTTCTTCGTGTAAAATTGACATCAGTACACAGAGGACAAATTTTTATAAAATTTTATTTTAACAATTCTGTGAGCCATTTTCTGCTAGTTTTATTTAAATAGTCCTAGACCAGTTATTTTAAGATTAATTGATTGCTGTAGTGACCTGTCTGGTACTGACACTCATAGTTGTTCCTGCCAAGTCTGTTTGAGTTTGAGTCAAGAAAGGGTAAAAGGGGTCTCAGTGATGACACTCTTTCCGTTTTAATTGGAATAAAATGACAGCAGTTCCAGCCACTAACTTTCCAATGATTGCACCTTCAGAGGAGTCATTTTCTTGAAGTCTTCTTCTCTGTCATGTTCTGCTTCCCTGCAGACAATCTGAAAGGTAATGGATTAGATACAGTTAAGCCAAGCAAAGATCCACCAGTGCCCCCATC